>NC_046664.1:51210502-51232568 GCF_010883055.1 Belonocnema kinseyi
TATTTATTTAATTATTTATTTAAATGAAGAGTACTTAACTCGGATTTTTGATTGAGTTTTTTAAGTTTTTTTATAAATAAACAAATATGACGAAAAAATTTCAAGTTTTCTATTTCGCTTTCACGATGTTCGGAAAATAATAATTATTTTATTAATTATTAATTATAGTAATAATAATGAATAATTTAACGCTTTTTTAAAGTTATATTTCAAGAAGTTTAGTTGAAAACAGTATTATCGTTGAAAAATTTTCGCTGAGAATATTGTGTTTAATATAATAAACAACTGTAATAAACTAAATGTAATTTACTTTAAAACGTTATAAAATTTCTTAACTTATTATAAATGTTTCTGAAATTATTATAAAGTTTCCAACTAAAGGGACTGACATTTAAGAAAATTGCTTTCAAAGATGCCCGAGGAATGAATTTGTTTCTTGAATTTGCGTAAAAGATCATCAAATTTGTCAAATTATTATGAATTTTGATCAAATTATCACGGATTTCTGAATTAAAATTACTTTCAATGTAAAAATCTAATTCTTTCGTCAACAAATGCTCGAATAATTTATTGATTTATTGATTTTTGTTTTTTGTAAACATGTAACGAATTTTTATAAATGTTGCTGAAATTATAATAAACTAATTTGTCCGTCCAAACATTCCCGAATGATGTACTTATTTACCTAATTTGTTTAAAAAATCATAAAATTTATTAACTTTTCATATAGGTTGCTCAGATTATTATGAAGTTTCCAATTAAAAGGACTGACATCAAAAGAGGTGAATTGTTTCGTCGAAAAATGCGTAATTTATCAATTTGTTTATGAAATCGATCAATAATATTAACAAGAGTATTCTTGAGAGTAATTTTTTCTATGATAATATTGTTTGAACCCAATTTCTTGAAAAATGACTTTAATGAAACGCAAAAAAATTCAAAATGATAGAAGACACACTTTTCAAAAATAGTTTGTTCATACAATTTTTTCTTCAAATTTTTCATGTACAAATCGGTCAAGGTTTGCGGGCTGGACGTTATTTTAAATGAAATAGTTATTTTTTCTTCGATGTGGGCATTTGAACATTTTTTTCTCAAATTTTTATAAATATCGCCGGCAAAATTTTTCGAATCCACACAAAAATAAATCAATTTAAAAACAATTATATTTAGAGGTAGTAAAGTTAAACGCATATTTACCCTATGAAAAAAAAGAATATTTGTAAATTTTATCCAAAATAGTTCATTTTGGTTCAATCGAGTTGAAACTCAACATTTCGCTTTCCAAGTAGCTATAAAATACAAATAAATAATTATTTATAAAATATGACCCCCGTAAGTCTGTTTTATAGGGTTTCGAAAAAACCCCATATGAGCAAAAAATGGAGGTTTTTTCGGAAATTGTCAACATTTTGTCCCTATAAACAGACATATAAAACGTACTTATAGGCGTGATATTCCAAAAGTAATATTTTATTCATACTCTATGTCTAATTCTGAAGAGAAATATTGAGTTTCAGCTCGATTTACTCAATTTTGACGATTCTGAATAAAATGTACAAAAAAACACGTATTTTTTTCTAATGAGAAATATGTGGTAACTACACTTTTATCGAAAACAATTTAATATGTTCAACCGGATCGTTGAAGTTTTTGAAATCATTTCTTTCTTAGTTTATGTTACATATAGATATAGCATAAAAAGAAATTTTAAATCTGGATAGTGATAAAAAAAAGTAATAAGTTTTGATCTCTGGAAAATGTTAGAATTTTACGGGCTATTACTTTCTATTTAACTTATCCGGTTTCGAAGTTACTGAACTTTTAACGCAAAATGCAATAAAGGTGCTATATTTCTATTGGAAACCACGTAAAATTTCCGATGATGTTGTGTGGGCCAATAAGTAATGAAAAAAGTCCTTATTAATAAAAGTGCAGAAAAATAAACTTCTGCGATAAATTTCTATAAAAAATGAGAACCAATACCTTATAATACAATACAGAAAGTATGGAAGTAATACCTTTAATTTTTATGAATAAATTAAAACTATGACAATTCAAAAATATTTACTTCGCACTAAAGAAGATAAATTGGTCGTCAAAAAGGACCAATGATCAATAAAACAGTTAAATTATTAATAATCAATATGACTTTTTAGCACAATACTTGATCTTTAAAGATAATAATCCAATTTTTTAATTAATTAAAAATTGAATTTTCAAACAAGTAAGATACAATTTTAACCAAAACCAGTTGGACTTTAAAGTAAAAACCGTTCAATTTTCAAGAAAAAGATGAAAAATTAAATAAAAATTGAATATAAATAATTGAATTTTCCAATCAAGAAGTAAAATTTGCAACAAAATAATTAAATTTTTAACAAAATATATGAATTTGAAAAAAATGGAGAAATTAATGCCTAAAAAGGTTAAAAAATTATAAAAATAAAAGCAAATACAAAATTTAATAAAATAAGTAAATTTTCAAACAAAGAGATCAATTTTTGACTGAAATTGTGAATCTTTAACGAATAAAAAAATTAATTTTTAACATAGTAATTCATACTTCAACTCATTAGCAGAATTGTTTGAAAGAAATACAAATTTTATGTAAAAAAAGTTAAATGTTCAACCTGCAAATATGAATTTTTGACAAAAAACTAATTTTTCAACCATCAAATTGCATTTTCAACCGAACCATTAAATATCAACAGAATAGTTGAACTTTTAAGGAAAGAGATAAATTTTCAAATAAAATTATACACCTTCAACCAGAATATATCAATTTTCCATTACAAATATAGATATTAAACCAAAAAATAAATAAATTTTCTACCAAAGAAATAGATTTTCAAATAAACTACGACTCTTCAGCCAGAAAATTGTTTTTTATCCAGGGAAGATGACCGCAAACTTCATTTTCAAAATTCCTTAACTTTATCTGACGAGTTTTTTATTCTTCCTCACCATTAATAATTAAACATCAGAATTTCAATCTTGTAAGCTTTTCATGATAAGTAGAATATTTTATAAATGGAATGAGACAATTTTCAATTAAAATTAAAATTTTCTTAATTTCTTATCCTTGACAGTTATTCAAAGTACCTCTCACAGTAATTACATGGCTTTTACAAGATTTTTTTTTAAATTCCGGACTTTTTCCTAACTCTTCTTGGTAAATAAAATTCCGTTCATTTATCGTTGTTTTAATACATAAAAATTATTTGAGAAATTTTAAGATTGTTTTTGAAGTATTAAAATAAAATAGAAATTTAGTAAGAAATAGCAACAAAAGAAGGTATAATTTTTTTACCACATAATAATTATCCAATTTATATTAAACTTACCACTTGGACGATCAATGGTCCACCAAATTGCCTTAAAACCACGATATTCAATTGAATCATCGCTAACAAAACTGAGCCAGAGAAACCTCGTTTTTGAAGTAATTTCTTCAGGAAATTTGTTTCCGCAAAATTTTCCAAGAAGAGTTGCGAAACCATGCTCACCGTCACGTACTTCCAGACTGTCGTGTTTGCAATCTTCAGACCTCTCTATTTCAAAATAATCCCGAAAGTCCAATTTAATGAGCTTTCCAGGTGGAGCTGAAACAATAAAAAAAAATATATATTTTTTTATTTATTCAATATAAACGGGCAAGCCCTTTGTACGGTGATCAATTTTCTGTGTATCTTAAATCTTAAATCTGAAACTAAAGCAAAAGCTCATTATGACATTACAACAAAGACTGTAAGTCAAGTACAATTTAACTTGAACAATAATAATGGCAGTAATAATTGAAATATAAACACTCATAATATATAAAAACATAAATAAATAATAATAATAACTGGTTCAAATATGCACGGGCTTGCACCAACCAGTGCAAATCCTGCTCTAACTTGTTCCATCTAGTACCATTCAGTTGCAAGAATATTTTTTACACCAGAAGTGAATGTTCTGGTTTGCAAAGAAAGCAAAATGAAATTATAAGTGAAGATGTAAGTATATTTTACTTAGTTTCAAATGATAATAATAATAATATTATTAATAATAATCATGTCATATTTACAACGAGCTTGCAGGTTTTCCAAGTATGAACAGTTTGGTGCAAGCTCGCTTTGAAGATGCGGTGTTAATAGAATGATAATTAATTTTGATTATTTAACACGGGGAATGCCATTTTTCTGGTTTCAATAATTAAGGAATGTTAAAACATCTCTTAAAATTAATGTAAATACATATTGTTACTGTGCTTCCTTCCTTTACTTATTTGAAACTGATTTCAAAGAGTAAATTGGATTAAAAACATGCTGTATACACGAAAAGTCATTAATCTTTCTAGTTTATAGGTATGAAAATTTTCTTTCTATAAGTCTGATCGATAAAATGGGAAACTTTTAGCCAAATATATCAAAGAGTTTTTGAAGAGAAAAAAATAATTTCACTAAAATAAGCACTTTTCTATTAAAATACATGTAAAAATTGAAACTTTGACCGGTCCATTATTCTCCGTTTTTTCTTTCGAATTTTTGATCTGCAGGTTCGAAAATACAAAAAAAAAGTTTTTAGAAATTTCCACAAAGTCATTTGCTGCGCATTTGGTTCGAAGTCCTTTTTTTATTGTAACCGCTTTTCCAGAATTTGAAAACTATTCAAAAGTTACAAACTCACCACAGAAAAAAACAGAAGATAAACTTTACATCGATTCTCGACGAAACATTCTCTGCAATAAAAATTAACTTCACAGGATAAACTTTACACAAACATCGGTTAAACTTTCTTTTGTTTTTCTATGACACACACATGTTTTTTTAAAGACGCGAATTTGGCCAAACAAAACTTTATCGCTCTAAAAAATTTCCTGCAACAAATTTTATTCTTAGTTTTTTCTGTGACTGTTATAACCGCTATAGCCTCGCGAACAAATTTTATAGGAAATTCAGTATAGAAATGACAACAAATTTCGTATGATTGCCAAAGAGGTCAATCGATTTCAAATAATTTTATACAATTTGAGGTATTTTATAGGACCTCTAATAATTTAAAAAGAGTTACCGGACTTTCAATATATTAGGGTTTTTTAACGTAGATTCCTAAGAATTTAAATAGATATCAATAATATCAAGAAAGGTTAAAGATTTTGTATAATTGCAAAAAATATCAAGGAATTTTTAAAGACTTCAAAAGATATAAGGGATTTTCACGACATTTATTTATTTCATAGTATTTAATGGGAATTTTTTTAAATTACACTATTTTAAAAGATTTCAGAAAATGTTACGCGATTTGAAAAATTAAAGAAGTGTCCAAATTTTTGCATAAGTGTCAAAGGTTTAAAACGATTTCAAAGAATTTCACTAGATTTAAGGTTTGTATTATATAGGACCTCTAACCTTTCCCAATTAATTAAGGAATTTTCAGGATATTACGCTATTTTAACAGATGACCAAAAATTTCGAGAGATGTAAACAATTTCAAGAAATTCCATAGAATTTTATGGCATTTTTAAAGATTTGGTGAAATTTCCAAGAATTTTACAAGATTTAAAAGATTTTCTAGGACTTCCAATTATTTCAAAGAGTTTACATGATATTAAAGATATTAAGATATTTTAGCAAACTACAAATAGTTTTAAGAAATTTAAAGGATTTCAAGTATTATTAAAGAATTTTCTAGCAGTTTCAAATCTGTCAAATCTGTCAAATCTGTCAAATCTGTTTAAAAGAATGTTACAAGATTTAAGGTATTTTTATGGATGTTTATGTAATAAACTTAATTCATTTAATTTTAAAAGGATTTGAAAATAATGAATTATACTGATTGGTTACAAATTTATTGATTTTGTTGAAAAGTCGTCTTTCTCAGAAGAATATACATTTTTTTATAATAAAAATACAACTGCTTAGTTAAAAATTAAGCTGCTTTAGTTGAGGATTTAATTATTTCGATGAAAATTCTTTTTTGTTAATAAAATCCAACTATGTTTTATTTTTTAATTAATTTTTTTAATATCAGCTATCACGTTTTTTATTGATAATTCATATTCTTGGGTTGAAAGTTTAATTGTTTTGTAGATGTTTTATTTTTTTGGTTTAAAAATGCAAGAATTCGTTAGAAAATTAAACTATGTCGTACAAAATTAAACTCGTTCATAAAAAATTAGTTTTTATACCGAAAATTATTTCTTATCCATGGAAATTCAACTACTTTTATTTTTGTTTGAAGATTAATCTTTTTTCAATTTCAATATTCAAATCTTTAATTAAACATTTTCAAAAAAATATGAACTAAAAATTATTGAAATAAAATTGAGACTAAACTCACACCCACCATTCAAACTATTTAGTTTAAAATTCATCTTTTCTGGTAGAGCAATAATCTTTTTGTTTTAAAACTAAACTATTTAGTTTAAAAAATGTGTGTTTTGTTAGGAATTCATCTGTTTTTCAAAATCATACTTATTTGTTGATTGAAAAAGAAATAGTGAGATTTGACACCCACCCCTCTTCCCGAATCATCTAAAGTTATTTTATTTTGGACATTTTCAAAGTAAAAATATAGCACTTTTATTTTATAAATAAAATTTATGCTGACAGCATTCAATTTTTTATTTTATGTGAAAGGGACGTTCATATTTAAATGAATCGTAATACACAAGCTATACTGTGACTTCAAACACGCAAGCAGAATGAGCAAAATCTGCGGTCAGTAGAATAAAATTCGTTTAGAGAGACGCAGGCAGAAAACAAAACCGATCGATTCAAATATCTTTCACTGCATTTGAGCACGCCAAATTTATATCTCTGCCTGGAATTTTTATTTGTTCTTTATCTGAATTTATTTTGTTGAAGATTTTTGAAATATTTTCAATCATTATTTCCAGTTTTTTATATATGCAGCTATCTATTACTAAATAATAATAAAAAGTCATATTTTGTAATAATTATTGTTGATAAAGTTAGAATTTGTTTAAAATATCAAGCAGATTTTACATTTATTTCACATATATTTTCTCGTTTTGTTTACAGAAACATTCCAAAATTTAATGATGCTAACTTTGCATTTTTTGTCCATTTTGAAGTGGCTCAAGAACGGACTTGAAAAATTTTTTCATGTTCAAACAAATTAATCAAATGTAAAAATTCATCATTTTTGTTGATACTTCAAAAAATTTAAACTTGATCAAACATTAATTTTTTTCAAGTCATTTTATAGTATGATTTATCATCTAAAAATACTGAAGTGATGAAATAAATTTTGCAACAATAATTTTGGAAATAATTAACGTTTTTTATATATTCTCATGATAGTCCTGATTGATTGAAATCCAGCCATTTAAAAAAAATTATTAGAAGCGAAAGTAAAAAAATGTAACCACAAAAAAATATTGTTAAAAAAATTACTTCTCTTTTAAGTCTGAAACTTTTTCTACAAAAATAATGTCTTTTTTGCATAATAAATGATTAATCCTATTATTTCAATAGTTAAAATAATTAAAAAAATTTTTTTCCTTAGACCTTGTTTTTAGCAAGACAACTACTTTAAAGAAAATCTGTACATATAAATACTGAAAATGTTTGAAATACGAAATTTCGAAACATTATGTGTTTTTCTGGTCCATATTAGAGTGCATATGTTTTAAAATAATAATTTTTTCTTTTAATAAAGAATAATATTTAGAAATTAGTCACAGTTTTCTATTATCATAATAATAATAAAAAAGCTCGTTTTCGAGAAACTTTTAAAACGAAAGGGTAACAATCATTGCAATTTATATATTGTTATTGTTCTTTTGCTTGTATTTTTAATGTGTAAGGATCGAAATGGCTTAACATAAAGCCATTTTAATAATTCTTGAGAGGAAATAGCCTCTTCTCAGGGGGGCTACAGTTTAAGGTGGATTCCAAACCACCAAAGCCCTGTAGAAAAGCATAAAAAATGTGCATTAGTAACGACTCAGGGATCGAACCCCAGTCCTTCTGCACAAATGTATGATGCGCTTTTACCTGAGCGACCAAGGCTTCTAATGTAAACATTACATTACGGTCAATAATTTGTATAATGGAGGAATTAGAGCCATTTCAAAGTACATATTTTAATCACTCAGCATAAAATAATATCAGTTTCATTACAAATTTATTAGAAATTGATTAAAATAAATCGTTTTAGAGGGTCAGAAGTAATAATGAGGTCGTGCAAATGCAAAGGCGACTTCATTTTCTCTGCACGTAGAAAGCTTATCCGAGAATTATTCAGTGAAGACCGATCGTTAGGATTCACTTTATCTTAAACTTCGTATTATGATTTATCACCCCATCTATGACACGTATGGAAATTTAAGATGGAGGAAAAATATTTATAATTTATTAACTCATCATATACTAACATTTTTTGGAAATTAAAGAAGTACGAAAGCTCCCTACTTATTTAAGTAGTTGATTACTTGCAATCTCTATAGAATAACACCCACCATAGTTTTTTTCTTTTTTCAGGAGAGTATTGTTTTGCAGCTGTATATGACATTCCTTTTGCATATATAATTGCCTAAATACATCATAAATATAAACAATAGAACGTATTATCATCAGTCCTATATTTTACTGAAACTAATTATAACAATAAAAATATTTTTTGTTAAATAATAAAGCTAAAATATTATGATACGTAATATCAAAAAAAGAAAGGCACGCTATAAATTTATGAGAAAAGTGTGTACTTCTCTAGGGCAATACGCTGAAATACAGGAAATAACTAAAAATTAATTCTTTAAACAATTCATGAACATCTGAATATTATAAATAGAACTAAATGAGTGAAAAATGTTAATAAATATCTACATAAAAAGAGAAAGAATATTTATTTATTTCAAAAGATCGGAATTTCTGCAAGTTTACTTTATTTTCCTTAACAGAAATTATATTTACAACGAAATATAAATGTCACGAGCAAAAGAAAATATATTTAAGTGAAAGAAATGTTGTAAATGTGCTGAATGGAAAAAAGTGACAAAATGTTAGGGATGAAAAACGGAAATAAATTATGTAAATTAATTATGCTTGTGAACCGCTTTAGTGAAAGAACCTTTTAGAAAGGTTATTTAGAGATTAAACATAGGGAGAAGGACAGAAGGGACAGTGTTGGAGATCTCACAAAATACACGAGTCTCATTACGGACATTATTCCAACATCAAAAGATTCCCCCGATTAAAAAAAGCTCCTAAAAGATAAAATCATGATTTTTAAATTATTAAATTTTTCTATAAAAAATGCATATTTCTTGCAACATATTCAAATAACGAGATGCGTTAAAATGTTAAATAATTATGACATGTAGAGGTATTCATTAAAAAAATACTATTGTATGTAAAATAATGCATTTAATTCTATCAAAAGTTAAGACACTATACGTGCTAATAAATCAAGATTAAAATTAATTATTTGTCTTTTATTGCTGCTCTTAATAGTTGATTATCCACTGTTGATTGTATTATCCTTTTTTTGAACATACATATCAGGGTTAACTAAAAATTTAATATAAAATATTGTCAATATTTTAATAGTTTGTCAAACTTCAAAGTCTTTTTCTTAAATTCATAATAAGTCTTATTCTTCTGAAAAAATATTTAATTGAAAATTAAAATAATCCATTTTTTGACTGGAAATTCAACTAATAATTTTTTTATCAACAATTCACCTTTTTCAGAAGAAAAAATGTATCATTTTTGTGCTAAAAATCAACTTTTTGGCCTAAATCTTTAAATATTTCATCATTGGCCGAGGCTTGATCGTTCTTATTTGAAAAATGAACATATTAGAAGAAAATGTATGTATTATTTTGTAAATTCGTTTCCATTGATAGAAAATTTATTTCTTTACTGGAAATTGAACAACTTGGTTGAAATTGAAACTCATTTGTTAAAACTCATTTGAAAAAAAAATTTCAGATCCAAGATTCTGTTTTTCGTAGAAAATTCAACTGTTTGGTTTCAAATGAACTTTGTAGTTGAAAATTAATTTTCTCATTAGAAATGAATATTTTCAGGTTGAGAATGTAACTGTTTTCTAGAGAATTCCTTTTTTCTGTATAAAAATTGGACTAATTGGTTGAATTTTTTTATCTTGACTGAAAAGTCTTTCCTAGTTTAAAATCAAAATCTTTTCTTGAAAATGTATTGGTTTAGTTTACAAATTTATCTCTTTTTGTAGAAATTTTATATTTTAAGTAGAAAATTCAACTGTTTGTTGAAATAGTAATATCAAAAATGTAATAATAACAATCATAATAGTGAAATTGGAGGCTTTTTGGCTGAAATATGAACTATTTCAGAATTCATCTTTTTTCTGAAAATTCAATTCTACATCACTAAAAGGTGAAATTCCTTGTGAGAATTTATTATTTTTTTGTTTAAGATTCATACTGGCAGTTAAAGATCAACTACTTTCTTGAAATAATAATTAACTTTTTGTAATTTTAACTATTAATTCGTTCTTTTCAATTGAAAATTAAACTGTCTTCTAAGTATTTCGCTCTTTTGAATTAAAAATTAAAACTATTTGGTTAAAAATTCAAATATTTTGTTAAAAATTGATCAATTTTACTTAAAGCTTCAACTATTTCTTAGTGAAATGAACTGTTTGGTGAATAATTTTATTTTTTTTATATTCTTCTTTTCGGATTGAAGGTTCAGTTATTCTAGTAGAAAATTCACCTGTTTATGTTTGAAGTTAATTCTTTTTTATTTCAATATTCGATCATTCGTTTGAAACTTAGATTTTGGAGGTTGAGAATTAAACTATTCAGTTGAAAATTCGTCTATTTGCTTGAAAGTTCAACAACTGTTTAATCTCAAATAAATTTTATTGCTTGTTCAAAATTCCACTATTTAATTGAAAAATAAACATTTCTGGTGGAAAATTCTAGTCTTTTGTTGAAAACTTCTCTTTTTAGTTAGAGTGTACCTCTTTTAGTAGGAATTAAATCCTTTTTTTGTAAATACAACTTCTTGGTAAAAAATTATTCTTTTTTTTTTTTTGTTGAAAATTTAACTATTTGATTGAAAGTTTAACTTCTTTGTTAAAAATTGATTTCATTTTTGAGGATTCACCACTCTAGTTAAAAAATCAACGACTTTGTTGACAATTTATTTGTTTTAAAATTTAATTATTTTCTGTACAAATTCATTCATTTTGTTAAAATTTCAAGTGCTTAATTCAACATTCGTTTTTATAAAAATCTTCCTTTTAGACTGAAAACTAAACTGTCTTCTAAAAAAATGTGTTGTCTTAGAACTTTTCGGCTTTAAAATTAAACGATTTAGTAAAACGCAATTGTGTTGTTTGAATTTTAATCTTTTTTCCCTTGTTTTTTAATTCAGCTGCTTTGTTGTGCGTTCATATTTTTGGCAGAAAAGTTCTTGATCGAAAATTCATCGTTCATGGTTAAAAATTCTAGATTAAAGGTTCTTCTTTGTTTGTTGAAAAGTTAATCATGTGGTGAAAAGGTTGAATTGGTTAAAAATGTTGACTTAAAAGGAAGGAGAGTGGTCTTATTAGTGACGCAGTTCATGAAAAGTCGATGTAACGAAGTGATTGAGAATTAAAATAATAAGTTTTAAATGACACTTGCTAAAATGAAAATGATGATTCCTGAGAAAGCGAGGCATATGAAATAACAGCATGCGACAGGTAAATAGGAAAAATAGATGAGATAAGGGAACAGGAGGATAAAATAGAGGAAAATGAGGAGATACAGTAAGCGATATAAAGTTTGAAAAAGGAATATCTAAACTCATCCTTTCTCGATCACAGCACCTGTACCATTCGCATGGAAATACTGCTCTTTCACAATATTCAAACGCTGAATCTAACCTTTGATAAACTCACATTTCTCATTTTCTTTCATATATTGGACGGAAAAACATTAAACACTCGACTGATTCACAAAGCATTTCAATGAAAAAGAATTCATCTGCTAAAATCTATTTGATAAAAGTCTTCATAGCCTTTATGTACATTCAGTATATTTTATTGGACTTCTCTGAAGAATTCGATTAAAAAGTGCACAGAATTTCAAAAAAACATTTTCAACTTCAGCTTTTCATAACTTCGAACTGTGTTATTGTTTATTCAGTGTAACAGTCTTTAGTTTACTAAAAAAACTGTTATTTTAGGATTTTTTCAGAAAATTATTTTATTCAGTTAAAAAATTTTACTTCAGCAATTCCAATTCAAATCATTCATATATGTTCAACTAATAGGGTAAGTATTATTTAGGATTTGTATATATTATTCTATCATGAAAATATAGGAACACGTATTTTTCAGCGAATTCTCAGCGCACAAAGTTTAAGAAGTATCTTTTGCAATAAATATTAAAGGAAACCTCTTGAGGACGAATACAAAATAGTGATCCAAGAGAAACGTTTCGAGGGAAAGTTTAACTGTCAATGCATAGCAGAGGTAAAATTGAAACGCGTCAGAGAATGATATAGCTTACTAAAATTCCCAGTTGATCATGTACGAGAGAATATTTGCCAGCAGTTCTATTCTCTGCAAATACGAGGGACATTGTCGACAATCCTGTGAGACACATGTTAGTCGAAATTATGCTACTTTCTAGCAGACTATCGGACTCGAAATGTGGCTTTCCTTGTAACGATTACCACCCCACTTCGATATCTGTCCCACTGCACACAACCAGACAACCTTTATTCTACGTTCGTCTCTCTGGGGTATGGGACAATTTTCCGCAGTTCAGAGGCAAACAGGAGAAAAGCCTGAAGACTATTCACTTGGAAATCAAACAGAAAGGTTTTAGAGCGTATTCAGCGATCTCATATAATTTCAAACGATTTCTTATGAATTATTTATTAAATAAAATTAATACTGAGTTTACGCTGGGTTTAATGAATTTAGTTTATGCCTGCAGCGAGCTCACGTTACATCAGTGGAGTCTACCCGCTACCACATCTCGGAGTTCACATCTCGCCTGCTGAGTTCAGAAAAGTTCCGAGAATGCATGAGAAGATTAGGGAATCGGTTATCTAGACTAAAATTATGTGAAAACTGCAAACAATGTTTGAACAATACTGTAGATTAGAGCATATAAAAAAAAGTTGTTTGCGCGAAGTTCTAATAGCAATAAAAACTTTCTTTTGGGAGTCCAAAACACTCTACTAAAGTTTCATAAAAAAACCTTCTGTCTGCATCGTAGATATAACTAAAAATAAAAAATAAACGAAGCACCCCAGGCGAAAATATTATGTATAGTTTATACATAGTGTGAAGTATTGTATGAAATATTCATTTGTTTGATACATTGTTTAAATAAAGCAAATGAACATTGTATATAATACTTCACACTATACATAAACTATATCATTTTTCCGCCTAGGACTTCTTTAAATTTGAAAAGCAAACTTTTTTTTTAGGTTCAACTTATCAATAAAAATAGTTCAAAGCAAGCCGATTTACACCTGTATAGCGCTAATTCCGTTAAAATATTTTTTACCCTCCCTAATTGATTTTGAAGTTTCTAAATTAAAAAAAACGACTTTTTCGCTATTTTATTAGAGTCAGGGTAAAATTATCCACTATTTCAGGATTTAATGTGTGACATACATTAATGGGAATAACTAGATTAATCACTAATGAATAAATTAATTAATTAATACATTAATAACTTCATGACAGCAGTGGTGTTACCTTTGTGTTTTAACATTTTTCTGATAAAATAGAAGTTTTCCCATATGAATGGAATTTAAACAGAATTTTTGAAAAAAAATTTTTTTTTATTAACTTGAATCATTGATAAACTGGAAAATCAATAAATTGCTTTTACAACTATTACATTCTCATCAGAGAAGGTATTTTATTTGTGTCTATGTTCGTTTGTTAGTGTGTTTGTATCTTTTAGTTTGGTAGCACGATTACTTTCGAAAGGATTGGCAGATTGGATTCTCGTTTGGTATCTTAAAATAAAGGTCAAGTCCATTAGCCAGCCATTTTGGACAAAAATTCAAAAAGTGAGCGCATTTTGAATATTTTTGAAACCACTTTTTGTCAAGATTCAAAACTGTTCTGTATAGATAGTCATTGTATTTAAAAAGACGAACAATTTATCTACATTACCTTTTTCAATAAAACCAAAAATTAACAGAGTTATGCATAAACAAAATTCTAAAAAACACGAAAATAAACATTTTGAGCCTGATAACGCACGATAAAAAATAGTCAAAAGAAGAAAATGTTTGCATGGAAAATGAAAAATTATATTTTTCATTCAAATATCTGACAGTATTTCAAAGAGTCTCAATGGTTTCTCAGCATAAAACATCAACCACCTATGGCTCTCGGTTGAAACTACCCCCCCCCCCCCCCCCCCCCCCCCCCCCCCCCCCCCCCTCATTATTCGAAGTATCGTGGGACTATTGTTTTAACTATAGAACAAATGCGATCGAAGATAATTGAGAAAGTCTATATCACTGAAGATAGGGATATAATTAGGAAGTTTAAAAAACAGTAAGGCTGCTGTGTAGACTGCATGTATAACGTTTGAATCGTAAAAATAAATTTGGAAATGAGCAAATTCAATTTTTGAAAAAACGGCAGAAGTTGAAATAAAATGTTTAATAGCAACAGTTTTTTAAAGAACGTGCATTTTTTTAAACGAGACAATTAAACTACGTGTGTTTTAATCATAATGCATGTTATGAATTGTAATAATGTATGGAAGTGATCTACAATTTGAGGGAAAACTTCGAGGGCGAAGTACGAGATACGTGATAAGAATTTGTTCGTTAAAGCCGAAGGAGGTTTAACAAAAGAGAATTCACAATCACCGAATTACTATTGTCGATGCTTTGACCTGTAGTTTTAAAAATTCTGTGCACAAGTGTGGGAAATATGCAAAGTTGAAGTTCGTAGCGCGAGGTAAATACATTAGCGAGCGCGAGATAAACACATTATCGAGCACAAAGCGCGAAAAACAAAAGTCGCGCGCCCGAGGTGCGCTTCAACTTGCGAGCGAAAGATGAATCTTTTTTGTTTACACAAGAAAATTTATATTTATTACTGTAAAAATAACAGAAACCTTTTTCTAATTTTTAAACAAAGAATTTCTAAATTTATAAAAAGCATATAAATAATTGAAAATACTTTTCAATAATAATAATAATCACTGAAATACTGTAAAATAATTTTCTCAGAATCTTGTTAGTGACAGAAAACAAAACAAATGGACAAATCTGAAATCGAGTAATTTTGAAAAAATGCATGAAATCATTCCAATAAATTCTAAAGGCGTATTTGAAAGTGCTTGAGGCTCCAAAATTTGAATTTCTTAATAAACTGTCAATAAAACTGTTTCGTTTCTAATTAATTTTATTAAATCGTAATCGAACGTTACAACCTATCAATAAGATGAGATTTCTACGAAGAAATATACATTTTCAAATGAAGTATAAAAATTCTCAACAGAATTGAATCTTTAACCAAGAAAGATTTTTCAGCTAATAATGAAAAAAACTTTTGATTCAAAATCTTAAATTTTCAAGCCAAAAATACTAACTCGCCACAAAAGAGTTGAATCTTTAACCCAATCAGAATAATTTTGAAGCGAGCAGGTGCTCTTTTAACAAAAAATTGATTTCCTAAAACAACAAAAAATTGAATTTTCACAAGATACATCAATTTTTGTCCAAATAGATAAACTTCTAATTGAGAAGATTTTTTACATAATATACAACTATTCAGCAATATTTATACATTTTTAAATTGTTAAATAGAAAAATGAATCTTCAACTAAACAAAATATTTTTTAAAATGTGGCCCATCAGTTGATCAAATGGTTGAATTTTCTACCAAATAGTTTAACTTTTGTTTTTCAGTGATTTACAGCCGTAAAATATCTTAAGTAAGGAATTATTTTAAGCAGTTAACTTTCACCCTCTATGTAATATAACATAAAAAAATGGGTGACTTAACCATTATTATAATTTTGTTCCGGCCTCTCCTACTACGGGTAGTTTTGTTTTCGCGAATCTTGATTGTTAATATTTATTATATTAATGGGTTATCCAGGATAATATCTCTGGAAATGATTTCAAACAACAATATATTAAGAGTTGACGTAATTCAATTAAGGAAAGCCAATTGGCCGTCTTCAGTAATAAATGGACTGGCCGAAAATTCAGTACAGCAATGTCACCAGGTTGCACCGGCGACCCAGAACTGTAGACAGATTTCCGCTCTCATGATTTCTGCTCCGGTGATTCATAGTGGTCGGTGGTCTAGTCGATGAAACTAACAGTTACATCTGCAGTTCCCTCGACCCAACATACAATGGACACGCCATTGTGTAAGGAAGCCAGTCTACTCGAGTAAAATTACGAAAATTATTAGATCATGGTGACATTTTTTGTTTTGTCCCGACTGAATTATTCACATGGTTGAATTTCATAGCTTGTTAAAATTTATTTTATAAACTGAAAAATGTTTAATCGGATTCATAAAGCTTTGTACCTATATATTATCATGCGATAAAAATGGTAAAATAGTTATTTCGGAGCGGGTCTAGCTGGAGCATATATAAGGCTCTAAACATTAAATTTATTTTAATTTCTCTGTTGATAACGTGTTCATTAGTTCATGCAGAGAACATCTTCATAACTTAATTATAAATTGGTCAACAAAATATCAGCTATGTCTCTGTGGATTGAAACACATAATTTCCGAAGTTGCTATTGTGCTGAATTTAAATCAGGGCTCCGTTTTTCAATATCAGCTTTTGTTTAATAGTTATTTGCAAGTTCATATGCTAATATCAATTTTTTATCATAGTGCACAATGCTGTAGTGGAAGCCGAGCATAGTGAATATGTTAAGGAAAATATATTAAAGCGAGTGAATACTCCAATTAGGAATTTTTAAATATTCTACAACAAGAAAAACAAGGAGAATTTTAAAAAAAAATAATATTTTGATGTAATGCCTTATTCGCTTTGCTCTTCTTGTTATTCCCTGGTAAAAACAGGGATATATATTTTTAAAACTTTTTGTCTCTTTTTTTATATTTTTTATACAAAGTATCAAAAGAATTGCAATATGTCTTCACCTTTGAGATAATTGAGTTTGCTGTTTTCTACTCATTTATCGCATTTTGTCATACTATTTTTGGATTATGCCGATAGGTTTTTTTCCCAACATAGTTGTATATTATTTGTGCAAAATAAGAAACTTCTGATAACGCGGGAAAAATGAGCAACTTATTTACTTTTTCCGGGTCAAAATTTTGGAACAAAAACTGATGTCAAGAGATATAACCGCACGTATTGTTTTGGAAACGAAATTTCTGTTATTTGTTCACCATTAAGCCATTTCCCTTTCAAGGTAGGCGTGACTCATTGGGTAGGGGAAAGGAGTAGTGTGTGGAAGGGATAGAGAATTTTCAGATTGATCCAGGATTCTCGTGTTATTTAAGTAAATAACACGTTTGTTCCGCAACACTGCTCCGACCCAGGTTGCTGATCAATCTCTCTAGCAATCACCCCAAGCGAAGAACTTCACGAAGTCGTCATGTCAGGTTCCCCACTTGGGTCCTTCTTTTATGTCCATGCATTTTTTCATGCAGGCTCTCGTGTTTCTGTGACTTCTTATGTCTCTTCTAACTAGGATCTTATTCACACATTCTAACCATTCTTTCCGCGGTCTACCTCTGGGCATGTTGCCATTTACTTTACCTTGATACACTTGTTTCGTTAGTCGTTCATTTGGCATTCTCTCAACGTGTCCTAACCATCTTAACCGATTTCTTTCCCATGTGTCTACTAGCGTATCTTCTGCACCACATTCTTTTAGAATTATCTCGTTATTTACTTTGTTCATCAGGATTTTCCAGCATATTATGCGCATGAATCGCATGTCAATTGCGTTAATTTTACTCTTATCTTTTTTCTTGATGAGTCCATGTCTCGCTACCGTATAGTACAGTCGGTAAAAATACAGAATTATGTATTGCCATTTTAGCTTTATTTGATATATTTTTACTTCTGTATAGGGGGTCCTGCTCTACCAATAACCTTCTTTCATCATTTAATAAAATATTGCATAGTTTTTTCTCACTGTTTCCTTCGAACACCATAGTTTTTGTTTTATTTGCGTTAATTTTGAGGCCCATGCTCTTCATGCTTGCATCTAGTTTATTCAACATTCTTTGTAAGTCTTCGATTGACTCTGCCATAACAACCTTATCATTTGAGAACGCTAACCCACGTACCCTTACTGTTTTGAGACCCACATCCTCTACTTCGAACAGAGCCATTCTTAAACACTTGTCCATAAATAATATAAATAACCATGAAGGCATAACGCATCCTTGTCTAACTTCTTGAATAATATCGAAACAGTTACTCAGTTTCCCATTCACTTTTACACTCGCTTCGCTACCTGTATATATTGTTTTTATAGCTTGTAGGAGCCATCCATTGACTCCATACTCTTTCAGGACTTCCCAAAGTTTACTTCTATATACCTTGTCAAAAGCTTTTTCTAAGTCAACAAATGCACAGAAAACTTTTTTCCCTACTCTCAAACTTTTTTCTGTTATTTGCATTTAGCTAAATATTTGATCCGTACATGACCTTCCTGGCATAAGCCCACTTGGGACTTCCCAAATCTTTGCTTCTGTTATTTTCATTACCCTACGAATAAGTATTTTTGAATATATTTTACTTACGGTGCTTAATAAGCTAATCCCTCTGTAATTATTACAGTCGCTTTTATCTCCCTTTCTCTTGTATATTGGTACGATAATCGCTTTTATCCAATCGTCTAGTACGTCTCCCATCTCGAAACATGAATTTATCAATTCGCACAGTCTATGTGGTATGCACGCGCTACCGTGTTTAAGCATTTCAGCGTTAATGCCGTCTACCCCGGCAACCTGACCGTTTTTAAAGTTCTTAAGTATATCCCTAACCTCAGTGACGCAGACTTTCTCAATTGAGTTTTCTATCGCATCGTGTTCAACATCGCAGTTGTGGTGTCCTATAGCTTCATCTCCGAATTGTCTACTAAAATAGTATCTGAAAGCCTCTAGTATTCCGTCTGCATGATAAACCATTTCCCGCCTACTATTTCTCATGTTGACAAATTCTGTACTTTTTTTTCCTTTCATTTTTTTATAAAGTAGCTTCCTGCTTCCTTCAAAGTCGTTTTATATTTTCATCTCTTCTTCTGCTCTAATTGTATCTTTACGTCCCTTAACTAATCGTTTGAGTATTTTGTTTTCGCGTCTATAACCATTGCTACGTATATTTCTTTCCTCATTGCTAAGAAGTATGATGTGCAAAGTTCTCTTGTACGCTTCTCTCTTCGGTTTTTCGGGCAGTCTGAATTGCATCATTCCACCACGCATCATCAGACATTCTTCCTACAACTGCGGTACCACACACTTCGATCGTACATCAAACAAGGATATCCCGTAACATTGTCCAGGCGCCCTCTATATCTTTGTATTTTATATGGTCCTCCCATGTTGCCCTATCTATGCTTTCGATTATCTTATTTTGGAAATCTATTCGCACATCCGGTTTCTGTAGGTTCTCATTTGACTATAAAAGTTAGTCATTTCGATACCATAGTAACATAAATGAAGACAGGGTGTATGATAAAAAAAATTCATAATTTAACGAAGTATTTATGTTCGGTATCCCTTGGTGCCCCAACAATTTTCGCTGACTTTTCATCATTAAATTAAACTCTGCAATACCTCCATTGCTTATTCTCTTATTTTTAATTAGTTTCATTCATCTTTGTGGCTCTTATAAATATTTAACCCAAAATGAGATTTTTTACAGCTTATAACTTGAACTTATATCCAGGATTATTGAACTGTCGCTCCGGTCTTCAGCAGGTGGCTAAGTTTCTCAGAGTGTACATTGTAAAGACATTCATTGTTATGTTATTTATTTGACGCCTGTCTCTCTCTCCACTTCCCCCTCCTCCGCTCTCTCTCTAAGTATATATATATGTATATATTTCTCTGTATTTATACATAAACCGGTCATTGTTCGGTAGGAGGCGAATTTAGTAGTGATTTTACCGGTGGATGTCAAAATTCTTCGTTTTCTAAGACGGTCTCAAATCCACTGAGCGGATGCGCCACTAACACCTACTTAAAAAGGCGAAGACAAGAAAATGAAATTTTGACATAAATAAGTAAAAAAGATGAGTGCCCTTCCATATTGACAACGTGCAACGTCATCTAGGAGAATGATACATGAAGGGACTAGGCTAAACAATATCATCACTATTACTTAAATAAAGACAAAATGTCAGCACACCAGAAATTGATGGATAGTTGCGAACAGAGTCACTGAGTTTACAAGGCTTACCATAGTGAACCTGGGTTATACCGTACAAAGAGCAGGTATCTTTAGAGCTTGTTAGGATCAGGAACACTTTAGTCTTTAAATTAAAATTTTTTATTTTGGAGTAAAAAATTTATGTGAAAAAATCATTACTTTCTGTTATTTCCTCAATAATAATATCACAGATTTAAACTACTTAAACTAATTTGTACTTTTCTCTCATGTGACAGAGGGTACCCCAAATAAAAAAACAAGCCTCCAGGTGAGGGGAATATCGATTTCAAATCCCGATCACCCCCTCCTGAACAATAGTCATAATTATATTCGAGATGAAACGTTTTAATAAAACAACTAGAGTTAATGCTGAGGCTCTCCTATTAAAATATTTGGTAGGGCATACTGTGAGTCAGTTTGAATGGCATATCACTCTCGCTCTTGTGAACTATAAATTCATTTTTAAGTTCCTCATCTTGGTTTAGTTGTATTGTTATAAATCTTATGTATATCTATATTTATATTATTTGGTTTCGCCTGAACTATTATTCGATTACATCGCCTTATAAAACATAAACTTATTTTTAATAGTCATAATAATTCTCCTACATAACAGACAGTTTAATATTCCTGTTATGCTAAAACCTTTTTTACTCAGCTGATATGTACTCTGTAACTTAGTTTGCGATATAGGTTAAATCTTCAATAAGTTCCACGAATTTTCGTCACAACTTCATTATTGGTCAATAAAAATTTCATAACATAATCCTTTATGATTTTGATTTTAAATATAATGAATTCGGTTTTCCTTTAATTTAATTTTAAGTTCCACCTATGATATTATTCTAGGAGGATATCTAAGAATTTTGGTAGTTTCTCAATTGCTAAGCTAATTCAGCACTTAGCTTCGTATAGCGACTCAAAAAATTCAACTACCTTAACTTCCTCATTTTTTGAGATAATACTTGTAAAAGGGTAATAGGCAATGAGTCTAGGATGGAGCCCTGCGGTACTCGAGGGACTATTTTCCTTTTATTTCAGGTTACTTTATTGTCAGTGACAACAAAAAATCTTTTTTTTTAACTTTGAAAAATTTTGAGAGTATAATATGGAAATTTGAGATTGTGTAATTTATAAATGAGTCCTTCCTTTCGTTTATCCAGCACAAATGAAAATATGAATAAACAAAACAAGCATAAAGAACGTATGTTTGCTTTACAAATGCTTTTTTAGGTAAGTTTATTAATATGATATTCTGTATATTAACGAGGCCCGGCGCTTTCTTAGAGTTTGTTCTTAAAACTGCCGTTTTAATCTTCACGAGCGAGACTGGATCAAGTCAATCCATACCCATGATTTTATACTTGACTTAATTATAGGTTCTGTTATCGATCCGCTCAGTTTCATCGCCCTCCAGATTTTCAGTTAAAGAAGGAACTTTTAAAAAATTGCTTGTAATTTATTAGGTTCTATCTTCATTTCTATTCTAATTTTTCTTTGCAAGGCAATTTGCCATTTTCCATAACGAGTTATGTTTAATTTCTAGATTCTCTAATTAATTAAACCAATTACTATCACTATTTTTAATTATTGTTTTGATAATTTTATAAGCATATTGATTTAAATTTTATTCATTTTCTTGATTTTAGTTTTCTGAACGATTTTTCTCAGACTAAATATTAAATTCATTTAATCCTTAAC
>NC_046664.1:51232668-51241660 GCF_010883055.1 Belonocnema kinseyi
GCTATTTTAATTAAATTAATGTTGTCAAATTTCCTTTTCCTTAGCTAAAAGGATGACACCAACCAGATCGCCAATAGTCCTATCTTTTCACACCCTGAAGGTAATATCTCTATTCAATATGAAAGTTTAATTTCCATCTTCTTTAAATTGATACCAATTTGCTTTAATACAGTTATGAAAAGTTTTCTCATGATCAGTAATGATTTTAATATTAGATAACGCAATGAAAAACGGTAGATAATCGGAATTTAGTTCTTCTATCACAGCAGCCAGTATATTCCATAGAATATTTTTTTCATGAAAGGTTTACCATTATCTAATTTCAACTAGCTTCAATTAGAATCATTTCCATCCTTTCTAATACTGCTAAAGTAAACCGATCATTACTGGGACAACGTAAAAAGTATGTCCAATACTTAGACAATAATAAATATCGTTGAGTATCTTTCGTATTCTAACGTAAATTATAAAAGTAAACATATTCTATTATTTTTGAAGTTCTTTCAAATTGATTACCGCTATTTTTTTTGTCCTGACAAGTTATACATTTAGTAACAAATAATCAAAAATATTCCTCAAAATGTGTGAATGAACTACTACAAAATTCGCCATTTGCTTTGTATTTCAAAACTTGCTGCATAACTTTTACAGCATTGTATTATTGAAATTTCCTACACTAAAAGAAAAAGTAATGTTTTTGCACATTTTTAATAGGTTGAAGAATAAAATTCATAACTTTATTAGCGATTGTATTCGATAACTTGTGGATATTTTAATATCCGGCATTTCGATAATGACTGTTACTTTCGCCGTGTTTTTAATTAAATGTCGCAGTATTATATTAGAGGTATATTAAAAATATTGTTTATAAGACACAAATTTGCCGTTCGATTGATTATTTATTCTGACAATATTGTTCTAGGTAGTTTATTGAGACCTTCCTTTGTAACCTCAAAGTTTCCCAACTGCTCAGGTAAGTAATGCAATAGTATCTCATGAATTAAATTTTTCAATAAAAATTAGTAAGCTTGCATTAAAATGTAATATTATAGACTTATATATAATAAGAATAAGATTAATATTATCGATTTACTTTTTAAGATGAATTAAGTACATCAACTTTTCTGTTGAAAATTTATATTTCCAAATTAAGAATATAACTGTTTTAAATAAAACCCATCTTTTTCACTTGAAAATTCAACAGTTTCATTAAAATTGTATTTTATTTCTTGACTAAAAAATGTTTTTTTATTAACATTTTAAATATTTTATTGAAAATTGGTCTTTTTGGTTCGAAATCGTATCTTTTTTATTATAAATTTTATCTTTCTTGAGCAAAAATGCAACTGTGGTTGAAAATTGATCTATTTAGGTTGATGCTTCAGCAGTTTAATTGGAAATTAGTTGTTTTTTCAATTAATTCGACTGCTTTGAATATCTAATTAAAATATTTTTTGGTTGCAACATCAACTATTATATTTTTTGATCAGAATTTAACTATTGTATTTACCCTAATACTTCAATTTTCTAACAAATTCTTGAATTTTAAAATAAAAGAGACTAAGTTTCTACCAAAAAAGATTTATTCTTACCAAAAAATGCAATAGTTGATATTTTAAACAAAAAATGTTTTAATTATAAATTAAACATGAGATGATTTTTTAAATAAATAAGATTTTCCATTAAAAAACAAAACATATTTCAAACAAATTGTAGAATTTTCTACCATAATAATACCATTTTCAACGAAACAGTTGCACTTTTCTAAAAAAAAATGTATTTATAGTTAAGATGATCAATTTTCGAACCCGAAAGACGAATTTTCAACAAAATAGTTGAAACCAGTATTGGCTTCTTTGGTGTCTCAAATTCGTATACCACTAATGGATGCTCTGACTAGCTTAAAAAATATCTATTTATATTAATTAAATATAAAATTAATAATGTATTTTTTGTTCTGATCGATCGAATATTATCTTAGTTTTTGTACCAAAAATTCGAATTCCCTATTTTCAAATTGTTTTTATGTGGGTTAGCTTTTCCTAACTGTCCCAGTAATGGTCACTTTACCTTATAACATAGCATTACAATTTATTTTATTTTCCTTTAGTTTAATTTAATTTATGAGCATTACATCTATATCATGATCAAGTATAATACTTCAATTCTAATTGATTTATAGTTGTGAAATTGACATTCCAATGGCTTATGATGAGCGTAAAAGCGTTTCCTCTATCGCCCTTCGTTAATAACCTGATCAATTACCAGTATTTGTTTTGTACAATTCTTTTAATTTCTTAACTTAGAATTTAGAATTACCACAATTATATTTTTGGATTCGGAATTTATCTAGTTTGTTAAATATTTCTACTGATTGGTTTAAAGTACTTCATTATAAATTCATTTTTGTTTGCTTGCAGATTTATCTCTTTAGTAGGAAATTTAACGTTTTTGTTGAAAATTCGTTGCATTTATGGTTGAAATATTTTTGGTTGATAATTCGTACGTCAAACAAAATTGATTGCAAAGCAGCTCTAAATTAATAGTTGTTGAATACGAGTACACTATGTACGTGGTTGACATCTAGACAAAGAAAATTATTTTCTTAAACTTTTTCTCGGGTAAACCCGGTTATACATCATAGCCACGGAGTAAGTCAAGTGACTGATGAGATTAGAATGTTAAAAGTTAATTCAACTAATTTTATACGATGCCTGAAACCTCCTGCGATGGCGTTGTAGGTATACAATTACGAGCGGCCACGAGCGTTAGAGGTGACAACAGTCACCTCTGGATGCTTTCTTAAAGCTACCATTTGCCACTCCACGGGTTTTTAATCGCTCACTTCCTGATGGTCAAGGAAGTTTCTTACAATGCAACAGGTGTTTAATTAAACCACCTTGTGAGCTGCTGCCAATACCCTACTGACTCCTAAATGTTCAAGTTTTTCAGAGCATCTTGCGTGCACATTGTCTATAGCCGAAATAACAATGGGATGAATAGATGCATGATTTACATTCCTCCATATGGTCTTCACTTCATGCCTTAACTCGCTATACTTGTGGATCTTGGTTGTATAGGTTGAATGCAAATTTCGGTTAAGCGGAAAAGCAATATTGATGATGTAGACGCTTCCACCTTTTTTTTCTCGCATCACGATGTCAAGTCGATTGGCCCGGATGTAATGATCCGTTTGGATGGTAACATCTGAATATAAGATGTAATCTTCGCTTTCTAAAAGGGACTTTAAAATGTATTTATAGAAAGTCATCGATTCTTTTAAGAGTCCTAGGTTTAGGGCCAGTTGTTGATGTATAATGCCCGCTGCATCATTATGTCTGTGCGTATATTCTCTCTGAGCCATTACGCGACAGCCATCAATAATGTGCTCGATGGATTCGTTGGAATCTCCACATGTCAACCACCGGTCAACCACGTCTTGATTTAACGCGTGTTTGCGATAATTCCTGGTGCTGACAACCTTGCCCTGTATCACAATGACGAATCCTTCCGTATCTGGATACAAAACACCCTTTCCTATCCAAATATTAGATGCCTCACTATCCACTTCATTTTGATCTAACATGTTGGAGTGCTCGCCATCGATGGCTTTCTGCCTCCACTGCATTTCTAATTCTTCTATGGTTTCTGCCCTGATATTCAAGGCCCCATCTAAGGACAAATTTAAGGGCGTATAGTCAAGATCTGCTATACAGGTGCTACTGCGAAGCACAACATTTCGTTTGCTGTTAAAATAGTCTCGCAACTGCAGTTTCTACAACATCCTTTTTTTCTTCTGTAAGAATGTCATTCTCGCCACAATAAGAATATATCTTATCTGCAATGATAGCTGTTAGACATTTATAAATTATTATTTAATAATCTTTCTGAAAGTGCCTTACAAGAAGAAGCTCGAAACACCCACGACCAGGAGGGTGAATGTAGATAATAAGGAGGGGGGCAATCAATATTTAAAAAATATTATTATTATTATATTAAGAATTAAGCTGGGTTGTAAAAAATTCCTAATTTTGATTTGAAAGTTAAACAATTTGGCAGAAAATTAAACTATTATTATTATCAGCTCGTTCATAGTAAATTTGTATATTTGGTTTGAAAATTCAATTCATTGGTACAAAAATAAACGATTTGGATGACAAGGAACTTTTTTATTAAAGTTAGTAATTGTAATTGTAATTTTGTACGATAATAATTAAACTTCTGTGATAGAAAATCGAATAATTTGATTCATAATTAATCTATTTATTTTAAATTTTAACTTTTCTGTTAGAATTTTTTTCTTAATAATTTATCAATGTAGTAATTAAATTTTTGGTAGGAAATTCATTTATTTTAGTTCAAACTTCAACTCATTAGTTGAAACTTTCTCGTTGAAAATGATCCTATTCGGAATTATTTTTAAACTGTTTTCTAAAACATTCGACTTTTTAGCTTAAACTATTTTATTGAAAATTCTTCTCTTTTGGTTGAATTTAGTGGTTGATTCGTTTAGTGGTTGAAAGCTTATCTTTTTCAGTTGAAAATTAAACTATTTGGTTGAAAATTCATCTTTGTCAGTTGATAATTCAGCTATGTGATAAAAACTTTTACTTTTTTGCTGAAAGTTTAACTATTCATTCGTAAATTCAACTATTTTGTTATTCATCTTTTTTGGTCGAAAATTCAACTATTTAATTTTGTTGTGTCAATAATATTGAAATGCTCTCTGGGCGCTATAGAAAAACGTGTGATAAATCAAGCCTCGATAAGATCGAATTTGAAAACCCTGATTAAATGGCCTGAAGGGACGTTTATGTCAGTGATTCACTTTGTACAGCATTAAATGGTTCTTTGATGGCCCCTTTACCTCTCGAGAGGTTGATAACTTGATTTGCTGGTCCACTTTGGAACTCCGCCACGACCTGCTCCTCTTGTTCAGCCTCCTGATTGTGAGTGTTTCGAGCTTCTTCTTGCAAGGCACTTTCAGAAATTCTCGTCTCTCTCTCTCTCTCTCTCTCTTTCTTTCATAATGGCAATTCGACGTTCAACTGCGATCCTTCGGAAATTCAGAAATTCTACTCCGTTGAAACCTCAAGGCTCTGCAGAATTGTTCTCTTGACTTCGAACTTGGTGAACATATACCTCCAATCTATATTGTATCAACTGGTATGGAAATTGGATGAGCATGTACGAGTGACTCCAAACTTCTGGAAAACTGACTCTACTCCTATGTCAACGCTATCATTTTAGTAAGTGGGAATTCAGTATCAAACATCAAAATATATTCGTACATTTCCCGTACAATTCCTGCAGGGTTTTAAAAATTCCCGCACATATTTTCTTTAATTTAACTTAATAAACTATGTGTAGATGTAACGTTGAAACGATGAAACATTTTTTCCTTAATTTTACCACGTGAACGTATTAATATCCAGTTGTATAACGAGGCTGAAATCGAGCAAGTTAAAATTACCCGGACAGAAATTTTGCTGAATTTCATAATAATAATAATAATAATAATAATAATAATAATAATAATATAAGTATATTCTTCAAATATCTATTGTTGTGAAAATGATTTTTGCGACAAATTATTGAGACTTTCTAAAAGAAAGGTATTAAGAGTATATAAGACTTACAAAAAACAGGCTTATCAAAGTGTCCACTCGAACTTAAAAAAAAATCCAGGCGATTTCCTGGTTTTCTCAGTCAAAAATGACACTTTTTCCGGCTGAATTTGAGGCGATTATGATAATAATTATACAACACTAATTTCTTCGTTATACAAAATTTTGAAGGAATAAAAAATTTTAGAACTCAGACATCACAACACAAAATGCTCTTAAAACAAAGAAGATAGGGTTAATTTTAAATAAAATATGAGAAAATGCTTTTGTATAAAATTAATGTAGGTAGCGATATCCTCACATTTCAAATTAAAACATAATGTATTTTCAACATAATAGTAGAATTTTCAACCAAAAAGAAAAAATTTCTACTAATCAAGATGACTTTTCTTACAACAGATGAATTTTTGTTTTAAGCTGGCGAATTTTCTATCTAAAAAGACAAATTTTCTATGCAGAAAGACGACTGTTTAATAAATCTGTTAAAACAACAAAAATAGTGACTTTTTAAAAAATAGTTTAATTTTTAACCAAAAAGTAGAAGTTAGAACCAAAAAGTATTATTTTAATTTAAGGGCATAATAGATCAGAAATTTAAGTACGAATAAAATCTAATTTAAAATTCAAAATAAGAATTCACTTTCAACAAAAAAGGCGATTTTTTCACCTAAAAGATGAATTTGTAATCCAAAGGTATACTTTTCTATCTACAAAGACGAATATCCAACAAAACATCCAATTTTCGACCAAAAGAGATGCATTCTGAAGCAAAAATATAATACTCGATTTTTCAAACAAAAGTAGTTAGATTTTCTTATTTAATTCTATTAATGCAGTTTTGATCCAAGCCAAAAAACACGAAAAAGCTGAAAGATTAACCAGCATTTTAGTCTCGTAACATTTTGAAGATAGAATTTTTTATAAAAAGAAGAAAACAAAACAATTTTAGAATGAAATATTAAAATATTCAGGAGGAACCAACTAAAAAATAAGAAATAGAGGTAAAGGCAGGTAAATTACTAACAAGAGTATTATATCAGAGAGATCGAAAATTTCATTTTTATAATTCCCTAAATTTTCCCTAACCAATTTGTCATTTTCCCTGATACAAAAATGTATATTTTAATGATTTAAATTTATTATCATTGTCAGTTAATCGAAATTCCTCGTATAGAAATTTCCTGACCCTTTGACGACGAGAATGATGTGGTTTTCTGAAGTTTTTCTCTCCCTTGGTCAAACCTCTAGGAAAAAGCGTGTACTTTTAATAAAGTCAGATGCCGACACGGGTTATTACTGGCTGTGATTAAATTCATACAGTGATTCTGGACCTCTATTTCAACGGGGCTTTAAAATAAAAAAAGACATAGTACACTATGTTTCAACCGCAATGCTGCGGGACATAAATGGACCAGCCTGAGAAAACAATAATAAGAATAACAAAAATAAGACTGATTGCAAAAAGTCGTGGTTTTCAAAATCCTACTTTTTTCCATATTCTTCTGGAATAATAAAATTTACTCAAGAATAAAAAGAAACAAAATTCGAGTTAGTAAAAACTTAAGATATTTTGATTCTCTTATTTGGAATATTCGGTCCTTTATAAGACAAAGCTTGTACGAAACGGGTTTCATGAATGATGAAATGGAATAAATAAAGTCAATATGTCGTAGGTTTGTAACTTCTACTACCAATAATTAATTATGCTTGAATGGAATTTTAACTCAGCTCAGTTATGGCTGAAGTATAGTTCGAAACTATAATTGAGCTAAAGTAGATTCAGGTACC
Source organism: Belonocnema kinseyi (assembly GCF_010883055.1). NCBI lineage: Eukaryota > Metazoa > Arthropoda > Insecta > Hymenoptera > Cynipidae > Belonocnema > Belonocnema kinseyi. The sequence continues at coordinate 51,240,084 of NC_046664.1, forward strand.
TAACGTTTAAATATTTTAGTTAATGTATGAGCAAACTCGATTACTTCAAGCTTTCGGTGATGGATTATCGGATTTGGTTGAGAGTTATTAGAAACTTGGATGAATTTTAATTTTCACTTAAGACCCCATTATAATAATCACTAAATTCATCATGCAATTAAACTAATCCATTTTCTGAATTTATCATATAAACAATTATCCATATTTACAGAATAACATTCTACTCTTGTAACGTTTTTAATATAGAATCTTTCAAGAATGAAATTAAAAAGTTTCAAATTTCAATTTTGTAAATTATTAATTTATTATTTTCAGACTACCACAGCCTAATTCATTTTAAAAAAGTGTTATTTCTGGACTGAAAAAGTATATAAAAAGAATGATTTCGAACACAAAAGGTAAACAAATATGATATTAATAATGTGACTAATTTTCTTTAGAATTTAGAATAATCCAATAAAATTAGAAGAACTGTAGGTGAATTTTTACCTCGATTTTAACAAATGCAGGACAAATGCATAACACTTCAAAACACTCTAGGTAGATTCAAATGTATAAAGAGAAGCGTAATTTTCGTATTTTAAAAATTTGATGAATAACATAAATACTAACATTTTTTCATACATAAAAACCTCAAGATGGATCAAATAGTCGTGTGACTTTTCTCTCAGTTCTCTACCTAATTTCTCTTTTTTCTCCAATAATTTTGAAATAGAATGTTTTATGAATGGAATAAGACCATTTATAATTAAAAATTGAATTTATAAATCTAAAAATTCAAAAAATTCCATTGACTTGTGTAAAATTGTAGTTAATTTATGAAAATTAAAGGAGATAAAAATAATTCGATAAAATTCATGAAAATTCATTATTTAAGAAACCAAATAAATCGAGAACAGTTCTAAAATTTTTTAAATGCATTGAAATCAATAGGTTTCAAAAAAGTTTAGAAAAAATTAAAGGAAATCAAAATAATTTAATGCAACACATTGGAGTTCAAAATCAGGGGTACCCCAAAATTTTCAGAATAATTTTAAAAAATGCAGCGTACATGAATCAAAACTCACGGTGAATTCCAACAGAATTCAATGAAATTAAAAAAATTCATATTCTCTTGATAGTCTTTTGAAATAGGTTTTGGAAATCTAATTATATTTCCTTCAATTCTGAAAAATGTATTGAAATAACTTGAGAACTTTTAAAATCACTTAAATTGTGCGCACACGAACTCCGCTCGCGGTCAACCACCCTCTGAATACAAATTCTGAATTCCGCTCGAGTCAAAAGTAGGTAGTTTTGATGAGCACGAATTCCGCTCAAGGGGTTTGAAGATGCCCCTCCGATTAGAATACATTTCAAATAACGTTTCGAAAATTGTTAGATTTTAAAATATTCTGTAAAAACGTGTTAGGTATTTTCACTTCAACCATCACCTAACTTCACTTCATCGGTGAAAGCCGAGGGGAAAACAATGAACCAAATGCATGGAACAAAACTTTATTTCTGTAATATCTTTGTAATTAATAATAATTATCATCATTTTATTATGTCACTATATAGTTCTTAACATATTAAAA
>NC_046664.1:51241760-51246467 GCF_010883055.1 Belonocnema kinseyi
TTATAAAGTATATATTTATTTATATAAGGCATGTCTATATACATTATAGTCTATAAAGAGAACGGTAACAACGATTGACTCTACTGTCTCTCTCTTTTCCCTTTTTTTATTACTTTGTTCTATAATTGTAATGAGCCGATCACACTGATTTTTGAAAACATATTTTTGGAGTTTCCTTTTTAAAGGTTTCTTCTAAATTTAATAAATAAAAGCACTTAACCATACAGTGCTGTCATTCTTTAAAGTTCGGATCTGTTTTAACTCTATTTATAAAAATTCATGCACAGTAAAAAAAAGTGTTCAAAATGATACCGAAATCAATGTCATTTTGATGTGCAACAAAAATGATACCGAATTCAAGAGCATTTGGATCGGCCAGAGTGAATGATCGACTTTTGAGATCATAATGATCTGATTCGGGATCATGTATAAAGTCAAACCAAGATGGCTGACGTTCTTAGAGTACTTTAGCTCATATGCAAGCATTTCATGGTTTCTGATCGTTCAGTGCAATAAAAAAGTTGAAAAAATAATAAAATCTGATATTACAAAATATCACCTGTTTAGTGTAGTTGTCACTTACGTGCAGTAGAAACAATTTTTAAGTTATGTCGTTATCACACCAGCACCAAGAACTGGCGGCCATTTTGCTTAGTCGAAGAAATGAACCAAAAAATAAGATCAAATGGACCTGAATGGACAGATCATTATGATCTCGAGAGTCAAATGATGGTTGCAGCAAAACGCTCTGCAACAAAATTGATCCTTTTTTTTACTGTGTGGTGCCGAGTAAAAATTAATTAAGTTAGATTACAATTGTTTAAGATATTTCGGCACATGAGGGTGTCCGTCTTTAGTTAATTATTCAGAAAATATATTTACACATATCAATTTTGCTTAATTCTATGTATCCCTTCAACTTGCTAAAATTATTTCTAATATGTTGTGATCTTGTCAAAATGAAAAATGTTGTTTTGAAATCTTTTATGTTATGTTTCGAAACTTTAGGAAATCATGTGAAATCATAAATTACTTTTGAAAAAAGACATATTTTTAACAAAACAGTTCAATTTTCAACAAAAAAGACTATCTTTCGACCAATTGCATTTTGGACCGAAAATACGACATTTTTCACCACAGAGTGTTAGAACTTCATATTTTATACGCTTAAATCTTCGAACATTTAAAGAATAAATCTAGAGCTTTAATTTTTAAAGTTTAAGATTAAAAATTATTACACTTAGAGTGTAGATCCTTGCAGTTGTAGCTTGCAGGTAAAATCCTAACCGTGAGCGGAATTCGTGTGCACCGCTTAAATTCACCGACACCTTCAAACACCGTATACCCAAGTGCGAAATCAGGTCGGCACCCAGAGCAGGTGCGTTGGCCCAAAGTCGGATCGACTTTGGCCCGCCATATATCGGCAGCCCGGTGCATACGAAATTCCGCTCACGGTTATTACACATCTTCACCATTTTTCCCAGCACAGACTATATTTTCTTAGCAAAATCAACTAAAACTACATTTTAAATTACTCTTTGTAATTATCCTTTACGAATAGATAAGATTATAGTTAATTATTTAAACATTTTCTGTTCACAGACTCTTTATACCTGGAGGCCTTACGGTCGATAAAAAACATCGAAATCCATTGGAAATTGGTTTGGAAACAGAATTTTATCCACAGAAATTCGATTCTGCAGGGAGAAAAATTGCATAAAATTCATGTATTGCCCTGGTGAACATTTTTTGACAAAAAGTCACAAAAAATTAAAACCATTTTTACAGGAATTCACAGATAAATACAGTGAATTACAATAAAAATTATAGGAAAGTACAACTGTTTTCTACTATTAGGACGACTTTTGTACTTTTTTGTATTTTATTATATATTGTATTTTATTATATTTTCTATCAGAATTTATAAAAAAGTACAACTACAAGAATGGACACGAATTTACAGAATTCCTAGGTCAAAAAGAAGAACATTTTGACTGCACATAAAAATTGAACAATTCAGAATGATTTGATCACGGTTCCTAAAATTGATAGATTCTAGAAGACATAAATGTTGTCATTTGAGGTTGCAAAAACTGATCTGCAAATTAAAACACTCAAAGTGTAATCATTTTTAATCTTAAACTTTTAAAATTAAAGCTCTAGATTTTTTATTCAAATGTTCGATGATTTACGCGTATAAAGTATAAAGATCTAACACTTTGTGGTGGAAAATGTCGTATTTTCGGTGAAAAATGCAATTGGTCGAAAGATTGTCTTTTTTGTTGAAAATTGAATTGTTTTGTTAAAAATCTGTCTTTTTTCAAAAGTAATTTATGATTTCACATGATTTCCTAAAGTTTCGAAACATAACATAAAAGATTTCAAAGCCACATTTTTCATGTTGACAAGATCACAACATATTAGAAATAATTTTAATAAATTGAAGGGATACATAGAATTAAGCAAAATTGATATTTTTAAACATTTTTAATAAAAAATTGAGGTCTATTTTTTAGTTAATTCTCTATTTATTAATTATTGAAGAGTTAGCACAGAAAACCACTATAAATATTAGTTGCTTTTAACACTAAATGAATTTTACATTGACTATGTTATAATCAGATCTAATTATAACTTAACTGTAATAATAAGAGATTAGAATATTTTTTTGTAATTATTCTTTAATAACTAAAAATTTTAGTTAATGCTAACACCAAAGAAATTAAAAATTATGTCTAAGAATTGTTTATCAATTAGAATACCAAAAAAGTTGACCAAAGATATGTTTCTCAAAACTAACAACTGTCATGTTAACCACATTATTAATAAGTATTAAACTATATATGTAAATATATTGTCTGAATAATTAACTAAAGAGGGACACCGTCGTGTGCCAAAAAGTCTTAAACAATTGTAATCTAACTTAATTAATTTCTACTCGGCACCACACAGTAAAGAAAGGATCAATTTTGTTGCAGACCATTTTGCTGCAGCCAAACGTTACCTAAACAGCCAACGTTGGCAGACAACTTGGGACCGACTGTTGGACCAACTTTGGCCCGAACATGGACCAACCTTCAGGTCAAATATATGAAATCTTTCGTTAACGAGTAAAGCCGACTACTGGCCCAACTCTGGGCCAAAGTCGGCCTAGAGATCGGCATGAAGAGATCTAGAAAGTTCTAAAGAAGTTAGGCCGACTATTGGCCCAAACATGGACGAACCATCGGGGCTACTATGGGAAATCTTTCGTTAACGAGTAACGCCGACTACTGGCCCAACTCTGGGCCAAACTGGGCCCAGAGATCGACATGAAGAGATTTAGAAAGTTCTGAAGAAGCTAGGCCGACTATTGGCCCAACAATGGCCCAAACATGAACCAACCATCGAGGCAACTATATCAAATCTTTCGTTAACGAATAACGCCAACTACCGGCCCAACTCTGGGACAAAGTCGGCGCAGAGATCGGCATAAAGGGATTTAAAAATTCTTTCGAATAAAAAGACAAAAAAATTTAATTATGAATTTCAAAGTATTTTACGTAATTTTAAAGAAGTTTAAAATATTCGAGAAGAATTAAAAAAGGAAAACAATTTTCAAGAGATTTTAGAGACTTTAAAATACTTTTTACGAGTCCAAGAGATTTTTAGTGACTTTAAGGGATTTTGTGCCATTCCAATGGATTTAATATGGTTTAAAATTTAAGTAAAGGAATTTAAAATCTTAGAAAGCATTTTTAATGATTTAAAAAAAAATCAAAAGAGTTTAAGGATTTTCATGTAATTTTAAAATATTTTTAAGTATTTAAACAGACTTTCAGGAATTTCAAGGGATATAACCGGTGTTATTTGATTTTGAACATTTTTAAATTTATAAACGAATTTTTAAAGATTTCAAAATATTTAAAAGAGTTTAAGATAATTTTAATGAATTTAAGAAATTTTAACTATTTCTGAGGAATTTCGGTAGAATTTAAATGACTTTTAAGGTTTTAAAGTAATTTTAAAATATAAATAGTGTTCATATAAAATATAAATATTATTGTGAGCGTAGCAATATCTTTTGTAAAATGCTTCAAAGAAATTTGCAGACGCCGCGCACAGCTGTCGGTTATATTTCAGATTTTTTTCGTAATACTTCCAGCTAGGGTAGCCGAGAGGCTTTAGGTGTTATGAATTAGGGATGCGAAACTTATAGGGTTCGAACCCCAAGACGAATAAAAATTTGCATTGCGTGCGATTATAAACAGGGTAGTGATTGTATTATATTTATTAAACTACCCATCGTATCCTCTACTATAAGATTAGTTCTATAAAATTTAATGGATTTTTTTCTGTGTAAATGCCATAGTTGGCCCGATTTTGGTAATGGATATTGTACCAATAGTCGGCTAACATGGTCGATCCAAAGTTATAATTTCGCCGTTGGGCCGACTTCTAGTAGTGATTGGGTCAAATATAGTAGCCAATAGTCGCAACACAGAGTTGGGCCACAGTTATCATTTCGGTATGTGGGCCAATGCCTGGTTGGCAAAGTTAGCCCAAATCCGAGAAAGTTGGTCCGACTATGGCCCAATGGAAAATTCGCACATGGGTAAAACTTAAACTTAAAATTTTTCTATATCTTCCAAAATTCTAGGAAATTTTTTGTCATCTCATAAATATTTTTGTATGAAAACGTCTTGAAATCTTTTTAAGAACTCTAAA
>NC_046664.1:51246567-51320101 GCF_010883055.1 Belonocnema kinseyi
ATAAATAAATAAAATTTTTTCAATTCTCTATAATTTTGTAAATCTTTTTTTAACTTTCGAAACCATTTGAAATTTGTTAAGGCACTTGAATGTGGCAAGGAATCTCTTAAAATACACTAAAAATATTTTGAGGGCTTGGCAATCTTATTATATTACTGAAATCAATTGAAAATTCCTTGAAATATTTTTATATATCCTACAGATACATTTTTTGAAACCCATTCAAAACTTATAAAAACCCATAAAATTACATGAAATGTGATACTTCCTGAGATACTGACAAATTAATAGAAATACCTTCTCAGCTTTTAAGATCTTGAATTCTGAATTTAAGACCTTGAAATTATTTAAATGTTATTAAATATTATAAAATCCCTAGAAATCTTTTAAAATAACTTATACCTAACAGAATCTACAAATTCGTGCCATATCTTTTAAAATTATAATATCTTTTGTAAAACTCCATAAAGATTATTTTAAATCCCAAAAAATCAATCAAATCTTTCAAAATTCATGTAATATCTTAAAAGCTCTTTAAAATTCCTAGCATGTTTTAACAGTCTCGTGAAATCTTTGAAGTCCATTTAAATCCCTTTAAATACAGTTAAACACTTCAATAGCCCTCCCTTTTATAGCTATTTTGAGAATTGAAGCCGCGCTGTTGGTAGGTACAACAGAAACTGTGCGGGGGCCGCGGGGTCGGCGGTTGTCACTCGGGCGAGCAGTCCAGCGTGAACAAACAAAAGCGAAGCGGGCTACAATGAGTTAGTTCACTCTCAAGGTCAGCCCCAAAATTGGCGGTATAAAAGAGTTCCACTGTAATTTATACCTGTTAAAAATTTAAGGATGATTTCGTTAAATCATTAAAATCAATTAAAAGTTATTTGGAGTCTTATAAAGTTCCCTAAAATTGTTTTAATCCAAAGAAATATTTTGAAATTCGTGAAAAAAATTTAAAGATTTGAAACTGCTTTGTAATCTTTAAAAATACCTTAAATTTTACACTCAGTGAAATCTTTTAAAGCTCTTGAGATATCCTTGATATTATTAAAATCCATTGCAATCCCTCAAAGGTTTTAAAGTTTGTTGAAATTGTAGAAATATTTTTATTGATTCTAAAATATTTTTCACTTTTCGAAATCTTTCAAAATTTCTTCAAATTTTTTAAAACTCTTACCAATTTTTCTGTTTTTTTTTTTCAAAATACTTTAAAATCTATAAAATCCTTTGGAATTCCTTTAAATTTTGAAATCAATTTAAAATTCTTATGAATTCTTTAGAACACCTAACAATATTTCAAATTTCGTTGTCACACCTTAACATTATTATAATCTATTTAAAAATTTCTTGGAATTTATTAAATGCCCGCAAATATTTTAAAACAATTATTGTAAATTAATAAATAGGTATACACCTGAACTCTATAGAGATTGACCCATGGGTTCATTTATTGAAAAAAGTGACTAAAGTGATCTTTTTATTTCAAAAAGTGACTATAGTTCTTTATCTTAAACAAGTGCACTGCCTTCTTCTTTATTTATAATGTGAGTCCTTAGGTTTCTAATAACTATCTTTCCTTGACATATTTCCTAGATTCTTAATACATCGCTTACCATATAATTACCCTAATCACTAATTTAAATTATTCTTTCATTTTCTACGCTTCTCATTCTATTCAATATTACCTTATATTATTTTACAATTTCAACTTCTATGCTTCTATGTAACATCCGTTTCCTGTTTATTATCCTTCTCTTCCCACTCATGCTTTTCATTCTCTTTCCCCCACACTCCCTCATTGCTTTTTTTAATCATCTAGCTTTTTCTACCTTCGTTATCTATTCTTCACACGGTCCATCCAACCATAAAATTTGCTTCACATTCTCTTTTCATCCTTACCTCCATTCCTTTCCTCTTATACAACCATCCCATGTCTTCTCTACCTATTCACACACTTTTCGTATTCTCGTCCTTCTCCTGATACAATAATTCTCTTACTTTATTTTCCACTCTCCATTTAGGTATTCTTGTCCACCCCCTTCCCCCTACACCCAACCCTTACTAGATATTTTGGCAATCCTTCGCTTTAAATCACCTCATACCATTGATTTTATCTAAATTTCCCTATCCTCCTCCATTTTTTACTGTTTTCTACCTCCTTTTTCCACTACTTCATAATCTACGTTTCCTCCATCTTCTATTTTTCGACCAATAAAAAACTCTCTTCCTTCTTCCCGTCGCGTTAATTTTACGGCCCTCTTTTCTCATTCTTTCACCTCCTTGTAACACTTTATCGCTTATTCTCAGGGCTTTTTCACCTTTAGTTTCTCTCCGAATTTCCACGCCCTCGTTACCTCCCTTGTTCCTAATTTATCCCTTTGAGCCTCTGCTGTTACCATATAACCCAAAGTACCCCAGTCCACCTCTAATTCCCATATAACATATAAGATTTTTCGTACATAGTCTATAGAGCACGTATTCTAAATGTGGTTCACACTCTGACGGGTTGACATTTTTTTTAATAACCTCGCAAGGCCTTGGAAAGCTGATTAATAATTAATAGGAAGGTGGACCCTCTTGTTTCATTTTCGCAAATGCAACGAACCGTGTATCGTTAACGAACTTCGTTCCAGAATTCAAACCTTGGCTTGTAGGACAGGGTTGAATCTCACTCTTCCCTGATCTCATTCAACATTCGACCAAGTGTAATCTCATTACCGACTTGGTGAGTGGTTGGACGAGTTAAAAGTGTTCAGCATCTAATAATGATAACTTAACCTTGTTATCACTTCTTCTACGAACGAATAATTAAAAAGTTTCAGTTCAGCTATTAAACTGCATCCACAGCTTAGTTCTCGAATATTAATCAAATCGACTTCACCGAATAATCTCCTTATTATTTCAATACTTTAATGGAAGTACACTTTCTCTGAGATACTTATCCCAGCTTCATGTTTCATGAATAATTCATCTTCAGTCATTTAGACCCCATTTCGATTTGTAACAAATATTCAAGCATACAATTTGCTGAAAATAAAACGATTTTTGTCAACCTTTACAACCTAGGACAACCTTTACATCTAGGAGATCAATAATGCTCATGAAAAACAAATTTATTTCTAAATTAATTTTAAAGTGTGTTTTAGTGATTAAATTCTTCAAGAATTTTATAAGGGGTCATTCAAAAATTACGTAAAAAACGATTCGCATTCGAATCAAAAACATACATTCTTCAGAATATTTTTTCTAGCTAACTGCATTTTTAACGCCTTGCTATCCGGCCTACATGGAAAAAAGACGAAGTTCCCAAAAAACTTGATATATTAATATTAATTTTCTGCCAAAAAGTAGAATAATTAACCAAAGAATTTCATTTCTAACCACAGAGATGAATTTTCTATTTAAATGATGAATCGACAGGCAACAACAAAATAACTTTGATCAAAACAGTACAACTTTCAACATAGTAGTTCAATTTTTAACCTCAGGGATTAATATTTGAAAGAAAAAATTAAGTTATACCCAAGTAGTTGAACTTTTACCCAAGTAATTAAATTTTCTACAAAAAATAAATGGAAATATAATTTTTCCTAAATATTCTGTTAATAAAAGTTACAATTTTCTATAATTATTTAATAATATTATTAATGCATTAAAATATGGATTATTATAAAAACGCTTATTCATATGTAAAATTTCTACAGGTGACTATTTAAAATATTGTAGATACCAATAAAAATTGCAAGTTGATGCCACACTTTCTTGATCAAATGTAATCACTTAGAAAGCTGCAACATAATTTAGCAAAGAAAATAATATTTTCCCCATGGATTCATAATTATTTTAAAGGTCTTTTGATGAAAAAAACAATACTTAAAGAAACTACAGTTTTTTGTTAGAATGCTTAAGATGATCGTAATTGTTAACTAATAGCTAGTAACAATTGTCTTGAATCTTAAACTAAAGAATTATATTTTTGACTGGTATTTAATCCTGTGGATTAAATAAAACATCAAAATTGATAAAGGATTGTAGGCTGTAGTATGAAAAGTAAATTGCAGATTACTTCCACTGTGCGTTTTTCCGACCAAATAGCTTCCGAACTCGACAGAACATATACTGGCACTGTCAGTGAAAACCGATGGCTATTTTTAAATTATTGATACTTTTGATCTGCTCTGATTACCAATATTTAAAGCTTAACCTACTTCCAGTCAATGTTCACAGATACGTTTCTTAATAGAATTTTCGCAACATTTTTAACGCTTTCAAATAAAAATGGTCTCATTTTTTAATCCAAAAAAATGTTCCATTTGTAGCACTTCTTGTCGAAAATTGGTTAATTTAGACCATTTTTACTATATAATACTTAGATAATACTTAGCATCTAGAATTCGGATCCTCGACTCTCTTAGAATTTTTGTCTTGTACGTTAATTTAAGCATTATTAAAACATTTCGGCATTAGATATTCTATTCATTATATGCATCAATATCATTATATATTCTTTTTTATTTAAAACTTACATAGAGTACTTAAATCTGAAAATTTTGAAATTTCCATGAAAACAATTTAAAAAGTAGAGAATTTTGGAAATTTCAAGTGTTGAATTTTGCAAAATAGTTTCATTAATTAATTTTTAAGACTTAAAATCAGACATCAACGATATATTTTGTAATTTGAACTTCTACTTTTTCAATTACTACTATACAATTTTTTTGAATAGACTCCATTTAAAATTATTAATTCCTTATTGGTCGTTTAAAAACTACGTAACCAATTGAGGTCAGTTACAACACCCCCCCCTTCTCCCACTCTTAATTTTTGGGTTTTCTATATCGCACTGAATTGTGCCCCAAATGCGCTCAAATGCGCCACCGATAAAAAATGTTGCGCCACAAAACTGTAGGAGCCACATTGATAACAAAGTTATCAGCGATAAAAATGGGGGGGGGGTCTAGCGTCATTTTTCTAAACTAATAAAATTTTCTCAAATTCATCATAGCTACCTGTCATAACTTCAAAAGCGCTTAAGTGCACCACCACGAAAAATATTAAATTCAATATTCCGCACTTTTAAATCCTAGCATTTTAAGTGGAAATATATTTTTTTTTCAACAAAATAGTTGGATTTTCAACCAAAAAAGATTTTGTACCAAAACAGATGAATTGTTAACAAAGAGACAGACAAAAATGTCTACAACAAACTTTATTTTTAACATAACAGTTGCATTAAAAAACCGAATTGTTGAACATTCAAGAAAAAAATCTACCCGCTACGCGGGCACAGTCTCGTCACGCGCTACGCCAGCGACTCGCTTCGCTCACAAGTTTGGGCGCGCCTAGGGCACGCGACAGTTGATTCTCGCGCTTCACGCTCGATGCTGTATTTATCTCGCGCTTCGCGCTCGATTATGCATTTACCTCGCGCTACGCGTTCGGTCTTTATATTTTCACACATTCTTGCGCAAACATTTTAAAATTAAGACTCAAAACACCTACCACTGTAATTTTGTGATTGTAAATTCTCTTTCGTTAAAAAGCTAAAAAAGCAAAGGTGAACGGACCGACAACTGTAATTTTGTGATTTTGAACTCTCTTTGTTAAAGCTCTTTTGGCTTTAACGAACACATTCTCATCACGTATCTCATGCTTCGCACTCGATTTTGTCCAACCTGTCAACTTTTCTACATTATACACAACACTTTTATATCAATTATAATACATGTTTTATGTAACTCTGCCTGGGATTACATATTAAAAAATTACAAAATAAAAACAAATAGTATTTATCATGATTATTTTTGTATTTGTTTCTTATTTTGCTTTAAATTGTATTCTAAGCTACTCTGAAACATGTATCATTTGAATAAATGTATTACAATTCATAATATGCATAAAAATGGAATCATACAAATTCTTATTTCCTTCTTTTTATAATTTTTTTATTCTTAATGTTATTTTTTACGATTACATCAAAATTACTGCACATCTGCATAGGGTCTAATACAGGAACCTATACAGGGTCCTATATAGGAGCCTATGTCCTCTTTCGTCTTTTCTATGCTTTTTCCAAAAAGTTAATTTTTTCATTTTTAATCTTATGTTTTACGATTAAAAGAAAATCTACTCGTCCTATCGAAAAATAATTAATAATGAATTTATAGATCTATTTAGGCGAACAACTTCTGTCTGGTAATTTAAGTTCATACCTTTTGTCGCTTTTACAAACAAATTTAATATTTTTATTCAGAATGTTATTTTTTATGACTAAAGCAAAAACTAACTGTCCTATCAAAAATTATAGCTCTTTTTTGGATGAACAAATCTTGTCTCATTTTTTCTCGTAGCTCATATCGAAAACTGATTCATTCTTAATTTGTAGTTTTTTCCAGGGCGCACAATTTGAGCTTTTTCATTTTTTTCGTATCTTGCATAGTTTGACCAGAAAATGGAATTTTTCATTATTTTTGGTACGATCATATTTGGAGTGTTCAACTTCTCGACCAATTAAAAAAGTTGTTATCATAGTCCTGTGGGGCTTTGAAAAAACAGAGTTTTCTTTCTCTTGACTTTTTTTCATATCATGCGTTTTTTTGGCTTAAAATGTTCATTTTAGTTTGTTTTTTTGAATTTTGAAAATGCTCTAACTCTGATAATTTTCTTTTTATAAAAAAAGTCATAGTGATAAATTGCTTTAGTTTCTGAGTACTATGAACAACCGTACATAGAATTTTTAAATCTTGAAAAATGTGGTTTCAAACATTTTTGGTATGATCAAATTTTGAATTTTAAACTTTTTGACCAAATTGAAAAAGTTTTTATCATAATTTGCTTAATTTATTTTGTTTTTCTGGATTTTGAAAATGCTAGAACTCTAGTAATTTTTGATTTTTCAAAAAAAGTCTTTAGGATAAATTGTTAAATTTTTTGAATTCTATGAATAACCCTACAGAGAATTTTTAAAATACGTATGTTATTATTATTTGAAGGTATTTTTAATTATTTATTTGCTTTATTATAATTTCAGAAATTATCTGTTTAATAATCAGAAAAACGTTTCTATTATTTCTACATTAATAAATACAAATTTTCTTATGTAAAAAAATTAATAATTTTTTTAGTGAGGATAAAATTTTTTTTAATGAACGTGGTATAAAAAAATCAGCCCGCTGGGCGGGCCACTTCACATCCCGTATGGCTTGCTTCGCTCGTAAGTTTGAGCGGGTCTAGGGCGCGCTACTGTTAGTTCTCGCGCTTTGCGCTCGATCATGTATGTATCTCGCACTTCGCGAGATACATATATGTTTGTGAACAGATTTTTTTTTAATAAAGGTAAAATCATCGACAGCAGTAATTTGTTGAATGTAAATTCTCTTTTCTTAAAGTGCATTCGGGTTCAACGAACACATTCTCATCACGTATCTCGTGCTTCGCACTCGAGTTTCACCCTGAAATTTTATATCATTCCCATAAATATATGTTATTATAATTTATAGCTTTCATTGGTACTAAAACATATGTATTTTCATTGTCCCATTCAAAAAATGCGCATTCTTTGAACAAAAATTTTTTTATTAAACATTTTATTGCAACTTTTGTCATTTTTCCATAAACTGAATTTGCTCATTTCCAGTTTTATTTGTATGATCTAAACTTTACTCAAGCGCTCTACTGAAAGACCTTACCGTTTATTAAATTCTAAATTATGTATATGTATATGTATGAGTATATATATATATATTTGAGAATCTGTGAAATACTGTTAAATTGTTGCATGAGAAAATGTAATTTTTGGATTTTCCATTATTTTGTATACTAACAAAATTGGAATTTTTGATTTTTCAATTAAATTTAAAAAGTTGTTATGATAATCTTGTAGGGCATTTAAAAATCAAACTTTTTCTTTTCTCTTCGTTTTCTTCTTCATTTTCGTGTGTTTTTTTGAATTTTTTAAATAACACAAATCTGGTAATTTTTGGTTTTATGAAAAATGTCATCAAAATAAATTGTTCAAATTTTTAAATACTATAAACATCCATACAGAAAATTTTTGAATTTTGAAAAAAGTGGTCTTAAAAATATTCAAAATGCGCTCAATTTTTGACATTTTATCCAAAATGGCCGACTAACGAACTTGACCTTTAGTTTAGGACACTGAAAGAGTGTACCAAGGGCCAATCGAATAAATTAATTTTTTAAAAAGTCATCGTGTTCAAATACAGACATACAGATAGATAGACACATAGATAGATAGACATATAGATAGATTTCAGACACAAACGAAAAAAGCTTTAAATTCTATAAAGACTTCGGTTAATGAAATTAAATTTAAATTCGTTTTTGTTTCTGATAACGAATAATAATATAAAATGATATATTAGAAAAATATGAAGATTTTATATATTTGCTTAATGGAATACTTATTTTAAAAAATTTTAAAGCCTTTTTCATAAAATTAGAATTGTGTTTAGATGGAAAAACACACTACTATCTTTCAAATGTGAAAATATTTGTTGACTAACTTTTTAGGTCACGTGAAAATAGTCAAAAAATGAAAAATTAGTATTATTAAACAATGTATTTTTTATTTTTGAAAATTAAATACAACTTTCTATAACCATAACAAGAAAGGATACGTGGTAGACTTTTTTAACTTGAAATCAGTGTTCCATTAACCAAATCCAAAAAAATGTTGTTATTTGTAAAAATTCTAACTTGATCAAAAAAGACTTTCGAAAATAAGATTTTATATTATTTAATATCTAAAACAGTTAACACAAAAAATTGGCAGTAATATTTGTGAACATCACCAATTTTTTTTTAATTATTCAACACTTGAAAATTTGTAACTCCTCAGTAGTATGTGAAGTCTTATTGAAAATGTTAATTAAATTTGCATTCAAATCCTCTTTCTGTGTGCTGGTTTTTTTTTTTTAATTTAAAAAAATTAGACGCAATCTAACCAAATTTATGTGGGAAATTATTTATTTTTTTTTTAAGAGAAAAATTCATTTCACAGGGGAGATTAATTATGCACCTTTATTTCGCATCAGAGAAAACTAATAAATGTATTTCAATTTTCGATTCGACAATAGTACAAGAATCAATGGAGCGCAATTCATTTAGATTTTTAATTACGATGTCTGCAATCAGAAACGAATCGTCATGACTCTAGGTTGTATCTGACTTTTTCTCGGTTTTGATTAATTGATATTTGCTTGACAAAATTGAACACAATTTGCTACCTGGTTTCTCTTTCACGTATTTGACATGAATTGCGGTAATTAATTAAAGACATTTGAGCAAATCAATTACAATTTCAGACAATCGCTTAGGTGACATAATATTTTACTTATTTAGTTTATAAAATATGCACCTAGATTAGAGTTACCCAAAAACCCATAAGAAATTTGTTTCTCGAATATTTATACATACTGTCCCTAAATATGTTCGAATCCACAAAAAAATAAGTACGTTTGAAGAAGAATGATATTTAAAGGTTCCACCAGGCCTATATAATTTTTTCAAGTATTTTGTACGTTTTTCCTATTAGAAAAAAACTACATTTTCATCAATTTTATTCATAATAGGCAATATTAGGTGAATCAAGTCGACACTTTACAAGTAAATGTAAAATACAAATGCATAATGTTTTTATGGAGTTCGGAAAACCCATAGGAGAAAAATTAGATTTTGCTAGTTTCCGGTTTTAATTGTGATTTTTTGTGTGTTTAAAAAAAATTAAAATTGTTTTTGATAAATAAAATACTACTTTATACTAATATTTATATATTTACCTAAATGTTTTAAATAAACTGTCGTTGTTTTTAGCAATTTTTAAACTTATTTTTAAACTTTGAATTTAATTTTAAACTTTTCAGTAATAGAATGGTAAAAATTAATGCAATATAAAATACAATTTTTTGAAGTAATAATATTTATAACTATCTTCTCCTATATTAATGCTAAACTATTCCGGCTTTATATGAAATTTGCCACTATTTCTCGATTTTTTACTTAGAAAAAGGTAAAAACTAATGCAATTTGACAATTGTAATTGTGTAAGCAACTGATTATTATTTTAAAAAATATTATCTTTGAATAATGCTAGAAAGTTTTGGCTTTTTCTGAAATATTAAATATGTTGTCTACTTTTCACTTGAAACGGAGTACAAAATAATACAATTGAACAAAGCTAACTGTTTAAACAAATTATTCTTGTTTATAACTATCTTCTTCTATAGTATTGCTAGAGAGTTTGCAGCTTTTTTCGAAATTTCCTACTATTTGTCAACTTTTAACTTAGATTGTGGAGATGATTAATTCAAATTAACAAAAAAAATTGTTTAAATAATGAATTATTATTTTAATAATATTCTCTTAGAAAAATGCAAGAAAGTTCCCATTCCTTGTGAATTTCATAAAAATGCTTTGACTTTTTAGTCATGAACAAATAATGAATATAAAATAGAGAAAATCATTTTTAAACAATCGTTTTCTTTTTTGTGAAATTAAATATTAATATTTATTATTTATTCAAAAATAAAAAATAAGAAAAAACCTGGAAATTGCAAAAAACGGAAATTTCTAGAATTACTGAAAAACGAAATAGTTATTAACCATAAAAAATTATTTAAAGAATAATTTTTGTTATAACGTGAATTAATTATTACCTCTCTTTAAGGACAAAATTGATAAAGAGTAAACGATTTAAAAAAACGCAACTTTCTAGCATTAATGCAGGAAAAGATAATTATACACAATGATAAAGTGTTTACACAATTATTTTGGTTAAATTGCCTTAATAATTAATTCAATAAGAATTTAAAAATACAAAAAAAACCGTACCTTTCTACCATTATTAAAAGTGAATATTAATAAAAATAATAATAACTTGTTTAATCAAAAATGTTTGTTATCCAAAATTAATTATTGTCTCAATCTAATTGAAAATTAGTCCATTAGTTAAAAATTGTAAAAAAAAACTGAAACATGCCATCATTATTAAAAGAGAATATTATTATAAATAATAATAAATTTTGCAACTTAAATTAAGTTTATATTTTAAATTTCAATTCAATTGTTAATATGAGCTGAATTTTATAATTCAGGCACTCTAACTAAAAATTTGGAAAAAACCGCGTCTTTCTTTTACGTTCTATGAGAAAATTACTATAAACAATAATAAATTGTTCGAAAAATCGATTTGAAAATCCAATTGTCAGTAGAAAGTAATATGTTATACATGAAAAATAATTTATATTTTTTAAAAACCGCAGAAAATTACAATAAAATTACAATAAAAAAATAACAAACTTATGGTGGTGATATTTAAAATGTAATTTTCTATTCGTTTTTTATTGCTACTTGTAAAGAGAAATTTTGAGCTCTAACTCGATTCGACTAATACTGACGAATCTGAATAAAATTAACAAAATCTTATTCTTTCCTTATGGAAATACGTATTGAACTTCATGGTTCTTGTGGAACCTCACAATAAAGTTTTTTTTTAATCCCAAAACAAATTAATTTTTTCGGAAAATTTCTAAAAATATTAACTTGATATTACAGTAATTTCTTACATAAAATGGAAAAATTTAGAATAAATTATCATAATTAATAATTCATATATGATACATCTTACTTATGTCAAAGTTAATATAAATTTTGAGAGACGTTAATATTACGATATGTGGATTCTTAGTTAAAGCTAGGCATTCCGATCACGTCCTGTATACATTTAATCACGATTATCTGATGGTAGAATATCCTAAATAAACATAAGACCCCATGAAATCTGAAAAGATTAACCGGATAAAATATACCACATCTCAACAAAACAGTTGAATTTTTAACTCAAAAAGATTAATCTTTAAACAAAAAAATAAATTTTCTAAAAAAAAACGAATTTTGTAAACAAATTCAAGTATTCTGAAGCAGAAAGTTAAAGTTTTAACTAAAAAATACGCAATTTTAAACCAGAAGATTAATTTACTATAGAAATGACGAATTTCCAATATAACTCAATCATTTGAACAAAATTTCAACAAAATTTATCTCGGGGACCTATTAGAGTATACGAAACTATTAGTGGCGACTTGTTTATAGCGGTGTCTAGACTAACAGAGTCTGGGCCAATCTGTCTCACTTGTTTGAATACATGCAATGAATTGAATTCTTCAATTTTATTTAAAAATTAAATTTTAAAAACATTAATCTTTTTTAGTTAAAAATTCAACTGTTTGGTTGAGAGTTCTCGAATTTTGTTAAAAAAATTTTTTTTGCGGCACAAAATTAATTTTTTTGGTGTGAAAATTAATTTTTTTGGTTAAAAATTGAACAACAAAAGAAAAATGTATATTTTTAGTTACAAGTAACTAAAGTATCAAAAGAAAAAAATAAACTTGAAACTATTCAATGTTCAATCAAAAAAGATGACGGGCCTTTGAATATGTAGTCCTGCTCTGTGTTTCCTTCCTTTTCCTTTTCCTAGTGTCTCTCTTACTCTTCCTAGTGTATCGCGATGGTGTGTACTGTGTTGAAGATGACTGTACCACAAGCGCTTGACTCGGCCGAAACAAAGGTCCGTTAAGCTAGCACCTCCACAATCGAATTTTTGAATTTTTCATAGCTCAGAATTTTGGGCTTTTTTTGGGCTGCAATAAGTATTTTTGGGCTCCTTTACTTTTTTCAAAAAATCAATTTTCTTATGGAGGTGCCAGCTTACATTAACACAACACCTCCACTTCTTTAAATCACTAAATAATAAAAATTCAATTACACCAGAATTTTGGGCTTTTTTGGGCTCTTAAAATCCGCTAAAAAAATTTTCCCCAAACCAACCCTTAACTTCCAAAATCAACCCCCTTCAAAAAATTGAAAATTTTCAGTTATTTATTAACGCGATATTTTTGGGCTTTTTTGGGCTTCCAGAAAATACCCACTTCGATTTTTGGGCTTCAACCCTTAACGTCAAAAATCAACCCCTCTCTTCCACGTAAATACAACTTTGTCTGCAAATAAATTTTTTTAGAATTTTTCAATGGAAATACAGTCTCTGATTTTTGCGCTCCTCGAAAATACCCGATATGATTTTTGGGCTTCAACCCTTAACGTTAAAGATCAACCCCTCTCTTCCACGTAAATACAACTTTGTCTGCAAATAAATTTTTCTAGAATTTTTCAATAGAAATACAGTCTCTGATTTTTGGGCTCCTCGAAAATACTCGAAAGCTCAAACTTCGTACAATTTCATGGAGATTGAAGAAACACAAGCCAGCCACGTTACCACTTACCTTAAACACATAAGATACTATGGATATTTTTTTGATGTTTAAATATTCCGTAAAAAAATATAAAACATACATTTTGAATATCCACATTTTTTCCGTTACAATAGCAGAAAATGTAAAAGGCAAAATAGGGATAGCTCGGATTCGGTCTGCTTTGTGTAAAAGCTGTCAAAAAAGTTAACCAAAGCTGTCAATTTCCTCGCATTAAAAATAAAAATGCTCCAAAATTGAAGGATGAAGACATCGATAAATAACGAACACGAGAGACGCTTTCGTATTCACATATGATTTGATTTATTATTCTAAATTTTTAATTAATTATAGATCAAAAATTTGAGGGAATGTGTAATTTTATTTCCATCGAGTGTGTAATATTACACTGCTGTTCGAGGGTCCTTTTATTTACATCGCTAGAAGATGTAATTTCACATATTTTTGTAAAATCACACAGTGGAGTGTGTGATATTTACAATGTTACAATATTTAATTTTCCGTAACTTTGTAATTTTACACAAATCTTTTTTTACACTGTATCTACGTGGCAGAGAGGGGTTCATTCTTGACGTTAAAGGTTGGATCCCAAAAATCGTAGTGTGTATTTTCGAGGAGCCAAAAAATCAAAGACTCTATTGACATTGTAAAATTCAAAAAGAAATTATTTGTTGACAAAGTCGTATGTACGTTATAGCGAGGGGTTGATTTTTTATCTTAAGGGTTGAAGCCCAAAGATAGTAGACGGTATTTTCAAGAAGCCTAAATATCAAAAACTGTATTCCTGTTGTAAAACTCTGAAAACAGTTATTTTTTGACAAATTCGCATGTCCGTGGTAGAGAGGGGTTTATTTTGACGTTAAAGGTTGAAGCCCAAAAATCATATCGGGTATTTTCGAGGTGCCCAAAAATCAGAGACTGTATTTCCATTGAAAAATTCTAGAAAAATTCATTTTTTGACAAAGTAGTATCTACGTGGGTTGATTTTTGACGTTAAGGGTTGAAGCCCAAAAATCGAAGTGGGTATTTTCTGGAAGCCCAAAAAAGCCCAAAAATATCGCGTTAATAAATAACTGAAAATTTTCAATTTTTTGAAGGGGGTTGATTTTGGAAGTTAAGGGTTGGTTTGGGGAAATTTTTTTTTTGCGGCTTTTAAGAGCCCAAAAAAGCCCAAAATTCTGGTGTAATTGAATTTTTATTATTTAGTGATTTAAAGAAGTGGAGGTGCTGGGTTAATGTAAGCTGGCACCTCAACAAGAAATTGGATTTTTTGAAAAAGTTAAGGAGCACAAAAATTTTTATTGCAGCCCAAAAAAAGCCCAAAAATAACCCAAAATTCTGAGCTATGAAAGATTCAAAAATTTTCGAGGAGCCCAAAAATCAGAGACTCTATTACCAATCAAAAATTCTAAAAAAATTGATTTTTTGACAAAGTAGTATCTACGTGGGTTGATTTTTGACGTTAAGGGTTGAAGCCCAAAAATCGTAGCGGGTATTTCCGAAGAGCCTAAAAATCAGAGACTCTATTTCCATTAAAAAATGCTACAAAAATTTATTTGCAGACAAAGTTGTATTTACGTGGTAGAGAGGGGTTGATTTTTGACGTTAAGGATTGAAGCCCAAAAAACGTAGCGGTTATTCTCGAGACCCAAAATTCTGATGTAATTGAATTTTTATTATTCAGTGATTTAAAGAAGTGGAGGTGCTGGGTTAATGTAAGCTGGCACCTCAACAAGAAAATTGATTTTTTTTTTAAAGTAAAGGAGCCCAAAAATATTTATTGCAGCACAAAAAAAGCCCAAAAATAGCCCAAAATTCTGAGCTATGAAAAATTCAAAAATTCGATTGTGGAGGTGCTAGCTTAATGTACCTAACAATAAACCCCTCGACGGCTGGGTTAAGGGGCTGGATGGGAACCCTGTGGTATCTTTTACCCGATTAACCTCATACGTAGTTGACAAAATATCATGACCTTTCAATCTTTCATAAATTGAGATATGCGTGACTTTAAACAAAATTTTAGTTTACACCCGTGGAAAATTTGTTTTTGTTAAAATTTACCCAACTAGTTTCGTGAATGGAGAAAATTACTGCAAACAGATAAAGTTTACATTTATATTAGGATTTAATATAAAACTTAAAAAATAAAAAGTCTCAATCAATTTAAAATCAGGCAGGTTCTATATTATTGAATGAATGCATTTTGTCTTTGTAGGTTTTTTCCGATACAGAAATTATTTCTAATTATTTATTTACAAAATAGATTTACCCTCTAAAAAATAATTGCTGCTCGAAAATAAATATTATTGCCCCAACTAAACTATTCTGCTAATTTTACGAAACTTTGGTTCGTTCAACAAAATTATTGTGAAAAACTTACAAAAACTTTTTTTAGCCTAAAAGATAATTGTGTTAAGCTAAAAAATATTTATTTGATGCAAACAAATATGTTTGTTAAATCTACAAAAAAAATGCGTTGTGCCTACAAAACTTTTTCGTTGGTTCAACCAAACGTTTTTTGGATGAAATAAGGCGACACGTATTTTTTCAATTTCTGAAAAAAATGTATACAAGGTTGTGCGTATTTCAATTATTTGCTTTGTTTGAAGAAATAAAATCGCAATTTTTTCTTTTAAATTATATAACTTTTTAACTAATCAAGATATTTAAGATTTCTTTCTAGTTTCTGACATAGTGTATCAGCTTCTTTTGAAATCAGAGAGAAACTTTAGAATATTAACAAAATGGCAGCAATTTGTTTAAAAATTTAAACAGTCGATTTTCAAAAAAATAAAACATTTTTCGTTTGACATTTAAGTTTATTCTTCGAGTTTCACCCATTATTGTAAATCTAAACCATAGAGACATTAAATGATCACAGATTAATATAAAAAATTGTAGATTTGGAAAATATTGGCAATTTCTGTGAAAAGGGGCCAACCCCATCATTTTTCTTTTATAACAATATTTTGTACAAATTTTTGTTCATATAAAAAAATATGCGGGTTAAACTATTTTTGTAGTCAAGACAATTTTTTTTATTATGAACATTTAATTCTTTTTTTTTTAATAGTGCAAGATACTAGAAATCAGTAAAAGAACTTTTTGTAGAACTTTCTAAACTGTGCAAACTGTTTTTTCAACAGTTATTCGTATCTGCTGTTTGCAAGAAAAATACGAAAATTCTATTTGATGAAAAAAAAATTTCTTGGCCACAAAGTTATTTCGCCTGCTTAAAAGTCACAAGATTTATTCGTTATGATAGTGCAATCTTAGCAAATAATTGGCAAAAAATATAGGTGCGACAAATTAAAATATGCATAACTTTTTAGCAAAATTTTATCATACAAATCGCAAAAATACGTATCGCATAATTTCCTCTAAAAACAACATATAATTCTGCTATGTAACAATTGATGTAAAAATGATATTATGTTTATTCCAGTATATCGTATAATAACGCAAATGAATGTATATTTTGCGTTAATAAATTAATTATTAAAAACTTGAGAATTACTTGAAATCCTTCGAATTAAATGAGTATTGTTAAGAGGGACTTTTATAGCACTTCGGTTGAAAAAATTATTTAATATATATAAAAATTCATCAAATTCTTTAGATTGTGTAAAATATTTAAAAATCTTTGAAATTGCTTAAAATTTCGTAAAATCTTTTTAAAAGAAGTTTTAATCACTAAAATTTCGTGAAATATTTTGAAATATTATGAAATCCCTTGAAATACTAGAAATATTTTGAATCTGTGGGAATATTTCTGAATTTCATAGAATCGCTTAAGATCCTTAAAAAACCCTTATCATTCCTAAAGATCCCTTAAAATTCTTTATAATATTTAGAAATCCTTTAAAATTTCGTTTCATCTTTAGAGATCCTACGAAATACTAAAAAATTTCTGGATTTTATTTATAATGTTCTAAAGTCTTTTAAATCCTTTGAAATCCTTTCAAATCAATCAAAAGCTTTTAAATATTTAACAATCCCATGGAATTAAAAAGAATCTTATCTGTAGTAAAAATAATAATTGATATTTTTTTCATATTTTGAGTCGAAATTCCTTTCAATGTGGAGGTCTAAAATGTCAAAAATCATCCTTACGTAATTACTGAACGTTTTCTTATCAGAAATGAAGATCAGGCGTTATGTAAAAAAGTTCTCACTTAGCGCAAACATTTTTTTTTTTAAACTCTAAAATACAAGAAATGTGAACTTTATTTTTGGAAGAGTAAGAAGGTGAAAGAAATAAATACTTTTTTGCCCCATTTAGAAATCGGAAATTCAGAGAGACAAAGTTGGAAATGATCCCGAATGTGATTACGCATTCCAGAGGGATAATCAGGGATTCCCTAACACTTTGTGAGAATTCCAGATGCCGAATGCATAATTTCTAGATCACGTATTCTGAACTGAAGTAACTGTCTGAATTGGTGTAAATTACTAGGTGAAGTAACGCAATCTAAAAACTATCTTGAATTGTTCTTTAACTAAAGTTTTTTGTGTTCAAAACTTATTTAAATGCACATGCTGGAAAAAGAGACGAGTAATTACAAGCTCCCTAACCCAAAAGCTCAGATCTCACTTTCCTCCATGAAAATTCGTGTTAAAAATAATTTCGATTTGTTAGACTTAAAAAAAATGTTAATTCAAATTAAGTTGAAGGCACTATAAAGTCTTTTGGAAAAAGGTTTTAATATATGAACAACAAATATTTTTGATACAAAAGCGTATTCAAAATCTAAAAAAATATATTATCTGAATAGCGTTAGATTTTAAGATCAATAAAATGTTGAATATTAAATAAATTTTACGTAAGACTAGATTATTTAAAAGATCTTTAAATTTTACAAAAAATTAATGTTTCGAAAATCGCAAGGTTGTCGAAAACGAGATTGGATTTTTTTGTTAAGAAAGTAATAAAAATATCTCAACTTTATTTAATTCCAATAAACAGTTTTGAGGGTTTAGATTCCTTACAAAAAATATGCCTGCCGCTTGGGCACATTCTCATTGAGCGCTGCGCTGGCGGCGCTTCGTGCCAAGGCGCGCGGGTTTGCTCTCGCGCTCGTTTTCGTACGTTTAATGCGTATACTTTAACTACATTTTTTCAAGTATCGTAAATACTATAAATTAAAGGAAAAACTGTGATTTAAACTTCTGCGTAATTACAGGCATAAATTGTAACTGAATTTTTTTTCGATTTGTTTTTAAGGAAGGTTCCCAAAGCACCTACGGTTTTGAAGATTACATTCTCATTACGAAACTCGCGCTTGAACACTTGTGTCCAATTGAAAAGATTCATCAAGATAATTGGTAAATCATGTTAAAGACCACTAAAAACAACGCTTTAAACTTATGAATCTTTAAAAAAAAATTACGTATATTTGAAAATGATCCAACTTTTGAAACTTCTGTCTAATTAAGAAATTTCATGATAATACTTTTGAAAAAATGTTGGAAGAGTTCAAACTTTTTGAATTTTTGTCTAATCGAAAAATTTAATTGACATAGTTTCTAAATCTATTTTTAGTATTTAGTGATGAATTTTAAATAAATTTTGTAATCTTTTAGAAAAAATATTTTTCCCATTTTTCGGAACATTTTCAAAAGTGTATAACTTTTTTACTTTTAATCGAAATTAAAAATGTTATTTAGATAATTTGCAATTCTTCTACCCATCCATCAGAAACTTTGATAACAATTTCTAAAATAAAAAAAAAAATAAAAATTTTAAAATGCTCTAAATTTTTTTATTTTAGTTGGAAATATCTGATTAGCGAACGTAACCTTCATTTTGGGAACCTTAAGAGGTGTATTAAAGGCTGACTTGATTGCCATACAGACATACAGACAGACATACAAACATACATACAGACACCGATAAAATTTCATGATTTTCGGATTCTGTGAGTGCCGAAACGAAAAGATCCGTTAAAAACCAGAGATCGAAAATTTAGACGATTACATTACTCTCTCATTAATGAGAATATAAAAAATTTAGATTTATATCGAGATGTAAAGAAATTTGAATCACGATATTTTTTCACACTTCTCTTGAGTAATGCAATTTGTTAAAAATCTATACAAAGTATTCACAGGAAAGCAAATTTTAGCAGGCTTTTTAAATTTTAGATGACTTCGTTAAAAAACCTTAAAAAGTTTAGGTAAAATATTCTGTCATTCGATGGTTCCAAACTAAAAATCAATCCAGAAGTTCACTAAAAAATGTAAATAACTTTAGGAAAATTTGACTTTGTTGAAGAACAGTTGCCTTTAGTTAGAAAGGATGTAAGGAATTTTTAAATATTTCATGAGATTAAAAAAAACTTAAGGATGATTCAAACGATTTCAAAAGATAACTTGTACTAATTTCACATGTTTTTGAAGATTTTAGAAATTTAAAGAAATTGTCTTGTAAAATTTCGCGGAGAATCTCAATTTTGCACGGAACTTTACAAGAATTACATTTTTACGAATTTTGGAGGATATATCAAGAAATTCTAATGGAATTTCGAACATTGGAACACGGAAAAAAGTACACTTTAAGCTGTACAATTTCGAATAGTAAAGCTGAGGTTCAAAGCGTCCCCAGTGTGAAATGAGCAGTTTTCATAGTATTGAGTGCAGTGTGAACCAGTAATCTGAGAGTATACTAGTCGAAATATCATTTGTAGCAATAGATAGTTTAGATGTTCAAATTACTGCTCCACATTGTAAGGTTTCACTTACAAGCTGGTGGACGTTACGTTGTCCGTTCGTGAATGAAAAATAGTGAATTATACAGTTTACAATTTGCAAGATATCCCCTTTCATACTGGGACAGATAGTGGGAAACAAAGTGGATGGTGCAGTTTGAAATAATAATCCGGTATACCACTATAGGGCCTCACCCCGCACCAATTTCGCAGTGTGAAATTGTAACATTTCCTTTTTCGTACTGTGTCAAAAGCTGACTGAGAGTGTTAGAGGTACATTGTGAACCGGGAAAATAAATGTTACTGGGCGAGATTATAATATCTCCACTTGTGAACAGTGTTATTCGCTGAACGATACTTGTTTTATTTCTTAGTATATTACGTTTACTTTTATAATTAATTATTAATTTTTTTCAATAAAAACTAAAAGATGTATTGACACTATAATAAACTTCATATCTGCCGTACTAAGGAAAACCTTACGCAATTTGCATTGTCGTTTAGATCGAATTTAACATTGTCAGTTACGAGAAAATGGACCGTAATCGCGAAGTCAGTTACGTAAACTTTTCCTGAGTATGCACGGAGGAAAACGAAAAAATAATTTGTGGGTCCAAATATCTCAAGTGTGCCACTTTAAAATCGATAGTTCTATTTTTAATTAATTTATACAGTTTTCGATTCGTTTTTGTATAAAAATAACTCCCCTAAAATATTTTTGCAAATAATTTTTTTTATGTTATTAACAATCAAAGATCTTGATCATTTTTTTAAATGGATTACTTGTGAACGGTTTATCGAAATTCAATAATTAAGTTGTGAAAATTTTTGTTACGATATATACTTTACGTTAAAAAATTTTTGGTTGTAAAAAAATTCTTTATTGCTTAAATAATCGTTTGTTTTAAACAATTGAAAATTAATAAAACTTATCCGCCTGTAAAAGAATTCTTTCACGTACCAATAGATTCTACAATCTCTTTCGAAAATTTTGGTGAATAAAAAAATTTGTATTTTGCAGTAGTTCAAAGGTTATTGATTTTTTGTGACCGCGCTCCGACCTCCAGCCCTAATCGAGCACATTCGGACGCGATAGTTTAATCTTCAACAAAATATAGTAAAATTTTCAACCAAGAAGATTAATTTTATACAAAAAAAGTTTTTTTTTAACAAATCGATTCAAACATTCATCCTAGTAGTTGAATTGTAAACCAAAATAGATGAATTTTCTATAAAACAAATTTCGTAGTTGGTATTCAAATTAAAAATCTTCATTATTTTAAACACCAACTATTACCTTTCTATATTGAACATTTATTTATTTTTTTTTTTAATTTAACTACTAGGTAGAATGTTTGAACCAATTTGTTAGAAAAAATACTTTTTTCGTAGAAAATTAATCTTCTTAGTTGAGAATTTCACTATAGTTTGTTGAAGATTAAACTATTTTATTAAAAATTCAGTTTTTGTGTTGAATCTTCATTAGTTTAGTTAAAAATTCATCTTATTGTTATAAAAATTAATTTTTTGGTTCAAATTTGTTTTTTCAATTAAAAACTAATATTTTAAATGATAATTTGACTATTCAATTTTTTTTTTGAAATTCACATGTTTTGTTTGAAAATTTAACTACTTGAATGAATACTTAAACACTCTCTTAAAAAATCATATTTTAAATTAAAGATTCATTTCTTTGTTTGAAAATTTATCTAAGCCTAATTGAAAATTAAACCACCTTATTCTTTTTTAGTAGAAAATTAATCTTCTTGGTTCAAAATTCATCTTTTTGATAAAACAATAGCTATAACTCATAGAAAGTTGAACAGCTTAATTAAAAATTCATTTTTTCAAATAAAATTTATCATTTCAGTTTAAAATTTGTTTCTTATTGTACTTAATATGTTACCCATAATAATTTTAATCAAAATAATTTATTATCCAAATTGTTTCCCTATTTCTTGGCTTGAAGTTGATCCACTTTATTAAAAACTTAATTTTGTTTAAATCATGCTTCATTGTTTCAATTTAAAATTAATCTATTTTGTGGAAAAGTGAAATATTTTAATAATATGATAATTTTTTTTAAATTAATCTTTTTAACTGAAAACTTAATCATTCAACTTTTGGTTGAAAATCGATTTTTTTTAGTTGATACTGGATCTACTTTGTTGCAAATTCATATTTTTTAGCAGAAAATTAAACTTCTTGGTTGAAAATTCACCTTTTTGAATAAAAAAATGACTTATAGAAAGTTAAACCATTTTAATCATATTTTAAAGTCGAAGTATAAATTTACAGTCCCTGTTTAAACACGATTTTCAAAACCCAGGAAATTTGAATCTGTTTGAAATAGTAAACTTCCACATTTTATTTCTCGGAACTGGATACTTGTGTTTAAACATACTTTTTGGCCTCAAATAAAAAACATTTAAGCTAGGAAGTAACTTTTGTTTTTATCTTTATATGCTAATTTTATTTTACAGAATGCTATTTCGGTTTTCTAACTATTTTGTTTTTGTTTGTTATATACTTAATTCTGTGTACTGCAACCTTTCAAATATTTTTCCAGAAATCAAATTAAAAAATATGTAAATAAACACCGTTTAATTTACTTACCTATGTTTTCAATTTATTATTCTATTATTCTATTTATTATATCACATAATGTGCATTCTTATATTTTATAAAAATGTATAAATAATTACTATAGATTTTAGAAAAGTTTTATAAAATTCTTAGCATTTAAAAATATTCATTTTAAAGACTTATTTCTTCCAATTTCAGCTAGCCTTCGATTCAATGTTCAAATTCAACTTCGAAGTTAGAATATCAATCAGGTTTAAGTACCTTATATCTTAAACAATTTTTTCAACTCCAATGTTTCAATAAATTATTTAAAGTAGGTGCTTTTGTTTTTACTTTCAGGTTTTTACTATTTTTTTCTTTTAAGCTGGAAAACTAAATTTAAATATTTATACACTTACAATACATCTGAGGGTAATTAATCCATTACATTTTTGAGCCTCAGAATTTGTAAAGAAATCACAAATTAAATAAATGTTTAAATTTAACATTTAGTTATTAAAATTTAAATTAATTAAATTGAAATATTTTCATCGAGCATTTGTAAATCAACCTGTTCATATGAAATGTGTAAAATGAAAAAATAGAACAAAAATATATTCCTCTATTATCCCTGGTTTACCAGCGTAAAATCTTGACTGAGATTTTGTCAACAGAATCCAAGCGATACATTAGGTAATTAGCTAGAGCGACCGACATAGGCTTAGGTCTTAGGTTGTTTAGGTAGGTAGGGTTCGAATCCCACGAGGGCGCGATTTTTCATAGCGTTTATAAGCGTTCGATTACGTTTGTAAGTGATTGCACTTGCAATTGCATGATTTCACAAATAAATTTAATGCAGTTATTAAAAATAAAACATTTTTTTTCGTAAATTTATCATTATATTACATCATCCGTTTCGAGCTGCTGTAATAGAATGTCTATCGACGATTCTATTCTAAAACACAACTGTGACTTTTGCTTGTTGATGCGAGGGATTTACAATGCGAAACTATAATTTTTCCTCCCAGAAGGAGCAAGGTTTACTAAGCGAAAGTGTAACCTCTACTCTTGCGAGAACGCGCGCAGTGTACTCGTACAATGCGAGCTGTATCTAGCGCTCGCTATAAAGTAGGGATTGCTGGGTGACATTGTTAAATTATCACTCATCCCCATTCGATCTGGATACGGATTTACAATTTCAGTAGAGTAAATCTTGCACTTTGATGCAGTGAGGTTCGCTAATTTCTTCCAAAGTGTAAGAATTATTCTGTGGTTGCACGAAAGGATCCGTTACTGCGCCACAGATTAATATTTCATCACTTTTCCGAGTATATTTTACAGCGTACTTTTTCCGTGAAGAAGTTTCTACAGACTTTAAGAAATTCAGGGGTATTTCAAAAAATTACAAAATTTTCACGCAATTTAACAAGATGTACAAAGCTTTTTACGGATTTCATGAAATCTAACAAAAAATCAAAAGATATCAAGGGATTGTAAAACTTTTAAGGCACTTCAAAAAAATTGCATATATGTTAGGGGAGTTCAAATAATCTAATCAAACTTCCCTAGATTGTACGACATTTCGACGGATTTTTAAAAATGAAAAACGATTTCTGCGCATTTCAAGGGATTTCAATAGATTTATAGGGTATTTCATTATGCCATGGTATTTCAAAGGATTGTAAAGGATTTCGTACGATTTCAAAAGATTTCAATACATTTTAAGGATTTCCGAATAATATAAAGGATTTTTAGGGTTTTGTTTGGATCCTAATGGCTTTTAAAAAAATAGATTTTAATTTATTGTAAGGGATTTTGAAATATTCGGAAAGATTCCTGCAGATTTTAAATATTTCAATAATTTTTTTAGGGATTTCAAAGAAATCGAGATTTAAAGGATTTTTAGCATTTTGTAATTATTTCAAAGTATATTAGAAGATTTTAAAACATTTTAAAGATTTTAAGGAATTCCAAAATATTATGAAGTATTTTGAGATATTTTAACTTTAAACAAAAATTCTAATGTATTTTAATATATTGCAAGGTACTTCCAAAGATTCGGAGATTCCAAAAAATTTTTAAACATTTCAATGAATTTTGAAGTGATTTCCAAGATATCAAAGAATCGTGTAAATTTCAAAACAGTTCACGGAATTTAAAGGACTGAAAGCAATTTAGTGAAATTTTAATGACTTTTTATAAATTTTAAAGAATGATAAGGGATTTTAAAGGTATTTTGAATATTTAAAGCAATTTCAAAAAATGTTTTACCTCCTTGACTCTAATAATAGATGTAATGATATAGTAGGGTTAGGCGTATAGAGAGTACTTTTAACAGCCGAAGCAAGTTTGATTAACATATTTTAGAAAAAATTGGAAATTGAAACTTATGTGCGGAATTCTTTGGATTCCCCGGGCTCCGTCTAACAATCCTGTTCAAAGGAGGTGACAAAAGCAGTTCCTAGTCACGGGATTATTAACTATTAAGGATTGTAAAAGTATTTCAAGAGATATCCATGCATTTTACAGAATTTTTAAAAATGTCAGTAGATTTTAATGTCATTTCCAAAATTTGTAGGAACTTCAAACGATTTTCAAAGATTCCAAAGGATTTAAAGGCATTTGAATAGACTTCAAGGGATTTTAAGAGATTATTAGATATTTAAGCGAAAGTCGCGGGATTTGAAAGGATTTCCAAAGTATTTAAAATGATACTGAAATATTTTACCAATTTTTGCAAGATGTCAGTGGTATTTCAAAGATTAAAAAAAATGTCTAACAATTTCACGGAATTTTAAAAGAAGTTCGGAGATTTCGAAGAAATCGAGAACTTTCAATGGATTCTAAGTAAATTTAAGAAATTTTAACAGATTTATAAATATTTCGAAAAAAGGAAAAGTATCTCAAAAGATTTAAAAGTATTTCAAGAGATTTGAAAGTATTTTGCCAAATTTTGCAGGATATATAAGTGGCCTTTAATAAGACTTTAAAGATTTTAAAGGATTTTACTTCGAAACAAGTCACGGCATTTTAAAGGATTTTAAAAGTATTTTACGAGATACCTGAGCAGTTAACCAAATTGTGCAAGATTTCATTGAATTGTAATTGGATTTCAAAGATTCTAAAGTACTTCAAAAGATTACACGAAACTTTTAAAACCTTTCAAAGATTCTAAAGGATTTTAAGAAATTTTAACGGAATTTAAAGAATTTGAAGGGAATTTAAGCGATTTCATAAAATATTTAAAGAATGGTTAAGTCCTCTACTCTGTGTTTATTGGACGTTCATAATATGAACTACTACATAATAAAAAATTAATACAACAACAAATATTTTAATAATGATGAGGAATTAATCTGAGTTTCAGGTGAATTTTTTTAGTAGTTCCATGTTTTCCTAAATCAATAATAAAAAGATCAGAAATACCTCTAAAATTCACCTATTTTTCAAAAATCGGAATTCGAACGCGAAAAAAGAATATTCATTATTTATAATAATATAAACAAATTGGCATAGGTACCAGATACCAAACTAATAGATAAAATCACGCGGAAAAACACTGGATAAGCGAGCGGAAACATAGGATCTTCAATGTAGAGAAAGTGAATAAACGAAATCATAAATTATTATTATATTTATCATCGCCAACCATTTAAAGCATAGATAGATTTAATTATAAATAAATTTTGGCGAGTAATTTGAAATTCGTAGGACAATTTATCGCTAACATTTATTTTTCCGCTATAGACTCATTATATTGATTTATCCATACAATGTTAGTTTTTATCAGTTCGCTGTAATTCACGCCCGCGGCTACGCGATTTCTTAAGCTTAAGTCTTTCATCTTTCTTTGGAATTGCACCGCCGCACAGAGGAAAAGGTAGCTTCCGTATTTTACTTTGAAGATAAACGAAGGTTTGAAAAATCCTTCCAGAGCTAAGTTTCGGATTTTCTATCGATTCGTCAGTCGAAATATTATTAGAAAATTTTTAAAAAAAGCAGAATAAAATAAAAATAATAATCATACTAATAATGATCATTTATTCTTATATACATGTGTAGCAGTAAATGCAAGCACGCGTTCAATACTCTAGATTTTTGTTTCCTAAAATTAAAACAGTAAACAATTTAAAAATGTATTATTAACCAAATGTTTAAATACACATATTAGATTTTAGAAGCTTTTTAACCAATAAATAATAATTAATAACTTAAGATTAAAATCGCTTAAAATTAAAAATATATATGTTGAACGATTTTGATTTGAAAACGTTATCAATCAAACCATTTTAGATTAAGTCGGTTAAAACATGAATAATTTGAAATTGAATTTTTTTATCAGAAGATCTTAAAATTGAACATGTTAGACAATGAAAGTGGAAAATTCGAAAAAATTATTAGACAGGCGTTTAAATTGTGTCATTTATAATTAAAAGCGTTCAAAATTAAATAATTGAAAATTAAAAACTTTTGTATTGATTATTTTACAATTCGCAGCTATTAAAATTTTACAATTTGAAATGGCAAACTATGATGAGTCTGCCAAAATCAAAGCTTCTCAAAATCTATCATTTTAAAGTTTGATTGAAACAACAAATTATAATTTAACATTAAAATTGACTAAACGTATGTCTTTATAATCAAAAAATAAATCAACCGTCATTCTCATCGTTCAAAATGACAGAATTTTCATGTATCAACCATTAAAATTGAATTATTTATAAAAAGAAACGTAAAAAAGTAATTTTATATAGGAAACTTAGAAAATAAAAACATTTCTATTACGGAAAGTTGAAATTTAAGTGAATTCGAACTGTTTCTAAAACTGAAAACATTTTTAGAAACTAGGAATTATTCTGGTAATAAAACATGTTAATATTCAAACCCTTAGAAATTCAGATAATTTTAAGTAAACTTAAATCAATTCGATTTGTGTAGCAAAAATGAAATTCATTAAAGGAAAAATTGTAAACTTAGCGTTTAAAATGAAATGTCAGGCCTGTTAACTAATTTAAGATTCTTTCATGTGTATCTACTTTGATTTTGAACTACACAATTTTTATCTAATTAATTTAAAATCATATTTTTTCACACCTTATTTAGAATTATTATTCATTCTTGAAATTTCCCTATCAAATATTTTCCAACTTTGAATAATACATGTTTTCGAATTCACAACTGAAAATAGGAGAACTTTGAGATTTTAGCTTGAAAATTAACAATGCAAGAAGAAAACAAAACAATATTGCTATATGTGATTCGAAGGTTTGTCATTGCACAGTTTTAAGTCTTGCAATTCTAAATCGTTTTTTCTCCAAGTTAAGTTTGAAATTTTGAATATTTTTGAACATTTAAAAAAAATATATATATATTTTCAATGACTTGTTAAAAAATATTCTTATTTTTTAAACTTGAATTTGACAAAGTATTTGAAAATTTTTTTAAAGCCAGACATTTTTTTAAGTTTAAAATTGAAGCTAAAGTATATGGAATTCAATTTAATGGGCAAATTGTATACGCATCCAATTTTCTCAAATCTAAACATTATTATTTTTTATATATTTACATCCTAAAATATTTTATATTTTTTACATCCTTCATTATTACTATTTTGTTTTTCATGTCTGGTTTTACGCGAAACTTTCAGAAAAATTAAATTACCTAAGTTAAAATGTACAAATTGAAAAATTCTGAACAGGTTAATATTTTCTCAACTCCTATTTAAAACTATAACCCAGTATATACAACATATTTTCCGTGATTTTAAAAGCATTATTCACACCCAAACAAGCTGTGAATAAGTACCTTATTGAGAAACGAGGTGAGGGAGGGGATATACTGGGAAAAGGAAGAGAACAGAAAGTGTAGAATATGGGAATGGGAGGAGGAAACATGGGAGCATGTATGGGAAGGTTGTAGGAGCGGAATGGAAGATAGAGGAAGCTGGCAATAAAATCTGGTTAAGATTCTAGGGGGAGATGGATTAGGAGAAGAATGGATGAAGGAGTTGGCGGGTGCTAGAGGATCGAATGAGAGAGAATGAAAGAATGCACGTGAAAAAAGGTAAATGGAGGTATAAAAAAGTGACGGAAAAAGGAAACGGAAGTCGCTTAGATTAGAAGCGTAAAAATTGTAAGCAATGGTAAAGTAAAAGTTACGTAGACTAAGATGCGTTTACGTTCTCATGCTCTCTCTCTCTTTCTCTCTTTCTCTCTCTCTCTCTCTCTCTCTCTCTCTCTCTCTCTCTCGCTTGCACTCCCGCTTTCGTTCGCGCGCTCACTCGCTTGCTATTAGGTCCTAAATGGCACTATCGCAGGAAATAGAAATAAGGAACTAGATATAAGACTTTATGTAAATAGTTGTAAATAATTGTATATATAGAAGATATAAGATTGTAAAAAAATATAGATATAAACGGAAAGATTGTAAGGAATGGAAGTCATGTAAACCCTTAGGGGACACATTATGAATAAAGAAGAATATAAATAAATTTTTTATTTATATTAAAAAAATATATAGTTATAAATAACTTTTTTAATTGAAATAATGAATTATCAATCTAAAGTGAACGAATTTAAGAAACATAGTTAAATATTCAAGCCAGGGAATTAATTTTTTGCTAAAAGCCGACAATGTAAATTTGTAACAAAAAGGTTAATTGTAAACCATAAAAGAATGAATTTTAATCGTACAGTTACAGTTTTTACCAAAATTATGGCATTCCTGCAAAAAGAGATAAATTTTAAAATAAAAAAGACAAATTTTCGACACAATATTTAAGCTGTGAAACGAAGTTTTAGGATGACTTTTTGACGATATCGTTGAATTTTTAAACAAAATAATTACGTTTTGAATAAAATAATTAAATTTTCATTAAAAATTTTGAGTTTTACCTGAAAGATTAAGTTGCTATTAAGAAAGACAAATTTTTAATAAATTACAACACTTTTCAAACAAATATATAAATTTTTAAACCAAAAAAGATAAATTTTAACAAAAAACAAAATATTCAAATTTTCAACCAAAAAAAGAATCTTTAACAAAGTAGTTTTAACTCTCAGACCATAAGATAAATTTTCAACCAAAATTTCGAATATGTAGACAACAAAAAAATCATTTTCATGAAACTAGTTCATTTCAACTAAGGAGTTAAATTGCAAGTCTGAAACAGATGATTTTTCATTTAAAAAAGTATAAGTTGACATTTACACTAAAAAATATTTTTTTATTCTGTATCAAAAACAGTGTGAACCAATAATCTGAGAGTATACTAGTCGAAATACCATTTGTGGCAATCGGTAAAGCAGCTATTACAGTTTGACATTGTAGAGTGGAAGAACGTTGGCACACGCTGTTTAAATTACTGCTCCACATTGCAAGGTTTCACTTACAAGCTGGTGGACGTTACGTTGTCCGATCGTGAATGAAAAATAGTGAATTATACAGTTTACAATTTGCAAGATATCCCCTTTTATACTGGGATAGATAGTGGGAAACAAAGTGGATGGTGCAGTTTGAAATAATAATCCGGTATACCACTATAGGGCCTCGCCCCGCACCAATTTCGCAGTGTGAAATTGTAACATCTCCTTTTTCGTACTGTGTCAAAAGCTGACTGAGAGTGTCAGAGGTACATTGTGAACCGGGAAAATAAATGTTACTGGGCGAGATTATAATATCTCCACTTGAACAACATACAACATACCCTGAACGATATTTGTTCTATTTCTTACTATATTAGGTTTACTTTTATAATTAATTATTATTTTTTTTAATAAAAACTAAAAGATGTATTGACATTATAATAAACTTCATATCTGCCGTACTAAGGAAAATCTTACGCAATTTGCATTGTCGTTTAGGTCGAATTTAACATTGTCAGTTACGAGAAAAAGGACCGTAATCGCGAAGTCAGTTACGTAAGCTTTTCCTTAGTATGCACGGAGGAAAATGAAAAAATAATTTGTTGGTCCAAATATATCAAGTGTGCCAATTTAAAATCGACAGTACTATTTATAATTAATTTATACAGTTTTCGATTCGCTTTATATAAAAATAACTCCCCTAAAATATTTTAACAAAACCTTTTTTTTTAAGTCATTAAATATCAAAGATCTTGATCATTTTTTTTAGTGAATTACTTGCGAACGGTTCATCGAAATTCATTAATTAAGTTATGAAAATTCTTGTTACGAAGTATACTTTACGCTAAAAAATTTTTGGCCGTAAAAAAACATTTTTTATTGCTTAAATAATCGTTTGTTTTAAGCAATTGAAAATTAATACAAACTTCTACGTCTGTAAAAGAATTCTTTCACGTGTCAATAGATTCTACAATCTCTTCCGAAAATGTTGGTGGAAAAAAATTTTGTATTTTGCATTAGTTCAATAGTTATTGTTTTTTTGTGACCGCGCTCCGACCTCCAGCCCTAATCGAGCACATTCGGACGCGATAGTTTAATCTTCAACAAAGTATAGTAAAATTTTCAACCAAGAAGATTAATTTTATACAAAAAAAAGTATTTTTTTAACAAATCGGTTCAAACATTCAACCTAGTAGTTGAATTGTAAACCAAAAAAGATGAATTTTCAATAAAAAAATTTAGTAGTTGGTATTTAAATTAAAAATCTTCATTATTTTAAATACCAACTATTAAATTTTTAAATTTAAAATTTATTCTTTTTTTATTAAAATACTAGGTTGAATGTTTGAACCAATTTGTCAAAAAAAAACTTTTCTGGTAGAAAATTAATCTTCTTGGTTGTAAAATTTCTCTATACTTTGTTGAAGATTAAACTATCGCGTCCGAATGTGATCGGTTAGGGCTCGAGGTCGGCGCGCGGTCACAAAAAATCAATAACTTTTGAACAACTGCAAAATACTAATAAATACTAAAATACTAAATAATAATTTGATTATTCGATTTTTTTTTTGGAAGTTCACATGTTTTGATTGAAAATTTATCTAAGCTGAATTGAAAATTAAACCACCTTATTCTTTTTTAGTAGAAAATCAACATTCTTGGTTGAAAATTAATGTTTTTGATTTAAAAAAAATAGCTATACCTGGTAGAAAGTTGAACCACTTGATTAAAAATGCATTTTTTCAAATAAAATTTATCATTTCAGTGCAAAATTTGTTTCTTATTGTACTTAATATGATACCCATAATAATTTTATTCAAAATAATATATTACCCAATTGTTTTACTATTTCTTGGCTTGAAGTTGATCCACTTTTTTAAAAAATTAATTTGGTTTAAATTATGCTTCATTCTTTTATTTTAAAATTAATCTATTTTGTGGAAAAGTGAACTATTTTGATAATATAATGTTTTTTTAATTAACATTTTTAACTGAAAACTTAACCATTCAACTTCTGGTAGAAAATCGATTTTTTTTAGTTGATACTGGATCTACTTTGTTGAAAATTCATCCTTTTTAGCAAAAAATTAAGCTTCTTGGTTGAAAATTCATCTTTTTGATTAAAAAAATGATTTGTAAAAAGTTGAATCACTTGATTAAAACATCTTTTTTTTTAACATTGATCATTTTAGTGGAAAATTCGTGTCATATTGTACTCAATATGAAACCCGCACACGTCCGAACGTACTCGACCAGCGCTGCAAAATACAAACATTTTTTTACCAAAATTTTTGAAAGAGATCGTAGTATCTTTTGAAACATGAAAGAGTTCTTTCACAGGCGCAGAAGTTTAATTAATTTTCAATTGTTTAAAACAAACGATTATTTAAATTTAAATATTTATACACTTAAAATACCTTTGAGAGTAATAAATCCATTATATTTTTAAGCCTCAGAATTTGTAAAGAAATCAAAAATTAAATTAATGTTTAAATTAAACATTTAGTTATTAAAATTTAAATTAATCAAATTGAAATATTTTCATCGAGCATTTATAAATCAACCTGTTCATATGAAATGTGTAAAACGAAAAAATAGAACAAAAATATATTACTCTATTATTCCTGGCTTACCAGCGTAAAATTTTGACTGAGATTTTGTCAACAGAATCCAAGCGATACATTAGCATTATTACCTAGAGCCCCCGACATAGGCTTAGGTTTTAAGTTGTTTAGGTAGGTAGGGTTCGAATCCCACGAGGGCGCGATTTTTCATAGCGTTTAAGCGTTCGATTACGTTTGTAAGTGACGACATGTGCAATTGCATGATTTCACTAAGATTTCACGCAAGGTTTACTAAGCGAAAGTGTAGGCTCTACTCTTGAAAGTGTACAAATGCGAGCTGTATCTAGCGCTCGCTACAAAGTAGGGATTACTGGGTGACATTGTTAAATTATCACTCAACCACATTCGATCTGGATACGTATTTGCAATTTCACAGAGTAAATATTGCATTTTGATGCAGTGAGGTTTGCTAATTTCTCCCAAAGTGTAAGAATTACTCTGTGGTTGCACGAAAGGCTCCGTTACTGCGCCACAGAGTAATATTTTATCACTTTTCCGAGTATATCTTACAGCGTGCATTTTCTGTGTAAACATTCAAACTGATTTGATAGATTAGTTTACTAAAAAATGTGATTAATTTTAACAAAAAAGCTTTCATTTTTACTACGCATCGCTATTTTTGAAATTCAAAACTTGTGTTCTGAAGTAAAGAACTAATAACTTGAATATCAACACAATGTATTTCCATGAAAGCGAAACTACTTTATCTTAAGGTAGTTTCATAAAATGTGAAACTGACGTATTATAAACTGTCAGACTGACATAGGACCTTCAATGTGGACAAAATGAGTTGATTGATACAATTATTATAATGAAATCTCTTAAAATAACAAATAATAATAATTATTTATTATTGTAAGAGATTTCATTCCTTCAATTATTCTTCCTTATAATTGAAATTTAAAACAGGGATTCTTTAAGATTAACAAAATTGCTTAGAGTTACGCGATTGTTCCATAAATTCGGTTTTACGATCCTATTCCAATTATCGCAGTTAAATCGATTTTCAGATGGACATGACCCGCCTTATCGTATATCTTTTAATAGAGCACGTGCAAGCCTTAAAGTCTTGTCGATTCTTTATCGAAAAGAAAAGTACAATTAGTTTTAGTTTAGAGTTTATTAAAGCCATGGGACAATGTCCCCTAAGGCAGAAAATATAAGTACAATAATGAAAAGACATTAATCATGTGAAATCAAATAATCAATGACAGAATTCTATAGATCACAGAAAAAACTAAGAATAAAATTTGTTGCAGGAAATTTTTTAGATCGGTAAAGTTTTGTTAAGCCAATTCCGCATCTTTCAAGAAACATGTGTCTGCTATGGAAAAACAAAAGAAAGGTTAATCCATATTTGTGTAAAGCTTATCCTGTGAAGTTAATTTTTGTTGCAGACAATCTTTCGTTGGAAATCGATGTAAAGTTTACCTTCTGTTTTTTCTGTGATTGGAAAAACTAGTGCGAGAACAAATGATCACTATACAATAAAAATGAGATTAGTATTATTTAATGAAATGAAATTTAACGATCAAATTATTGCTAATAAGTAGTAAAGAATTAATCAAAAGGAAAATCGGATTAGGCTCTAGGCAACTCTCGGCAAGTCGCATTGTGTCATGTCACATTGCAGTATTCTACTGTGCGCACTAACCAACTTAGCCATCGAACCACTTGAATCTTGGTTACAAAATCTCCGCCAAGTATTTTGATATAGCGTCGTACTAATTTGTACATTAAGGTCCAGCCATCTTCAAACTAAAACTTCTTGAATTCAATATTTCCGTAGTTCTAAGAGAAACTGAAAATCTGGGACAGACTTTAATACACCATTTTTTAATGACAAGAATTTACAATCGAATTTTACTTATTTCAAACAGAGATCGATACTTTTTTTCGATAAAAAATGTAAACATTTAAACACTATGTACAACTGATAAAAAATAAAGAACAGTCAAGTTCAAAAAAGCTTTCATAAACTTAACTACAAGAAAACCATTTTCTACTATACAAAAACCTCCATGAAACGCACAGTTTGCAATTGCTCTAATTCTTTTATAATTATTTTTGAAACATTTTCTAATAAAAAATAACAATTCCCGAACAATAATTTAATTTGTGTAGAAGAAAACAGTTCTTACATAAATTTGAATATTACTTATTTTACAAAGTACCGGATACTTTCTTTTTTTTTTAATATAAAATACATCGAAATCAGAAGAAAAAAGTATTCAGTAAAGAAAAGTCGGGTGCAAGAACTTTTGGGTTGAAAATGATTGAGTCTCGTGGTGATAGCAGCAGTTGTCTGAAAAATATTTGTTTGCTTTCTCCTTTCACTCTTAACTTTTGTTCTAAAAATACTTTTTTGTCAATTATTTAATTATTCTTCAATAACGTCAAATAAATTGGCAATACATTATTTAAAGGTGTTATTTTGGAATTCCATTTCCTTAACTATCTTACTTTAAATAGGCATAACATTTTTTTAAATTCTATCATAAGTAATAATAGCATTTAAAGTTTTTGGGTAAGCCTTCTAACTTTGTTTTATTCTGCTATACATTATTTTTTTATTATTGACATAATAATAAAGAATTATATAAGTATATATGTTTTTCCAAAAAGTTAAACCATTTTTAGTCCTAGACATTTTCTATGATTGATCAATTCTTTCTAAAAATATCTTGACTTCGTTTAGAAATTCAAAACAAGAAACCAGAATTTTAGGATCAAAAATTGTTAAATAATATGAACGACAATCATAGATATTATTTATATTGGATTAAAAAGGATAAACATGAAGAAGAGAGTTACATATTTTAGCTATGAAGTTTTTTCAAATTAAAATACCAAGAATCCAACAATCAAATTTGATTTTTGAACATTAAAGTGGAATTTGGATTTGCACTTATTTTGAATTTCATTTTTTCAAATTTTAATATTTCAGAGTAAAGGATATCGAGAAGCGCTTTTAATCCTGCCATCCTGATTCGATAATTAATCTTTACCATGAACAATATTTAAAATTAAAACCGCTTAAGCTCTGAAATTTTAAGTGAAATTAAAGCCATGTTAAAGACTCAAAATGATCTCGTTAAGCCTCTTATTATGCAATAAGGTATGGATTTTAAATTAACGATATTGAATAAGCTTTTTTTATTGAAACCAAGAATGAAAAAATAATCTCTAGCAGAAAATAAATCCCCTGTCATTCCGCGGTACTACGAAAGACGTTCACTGCGCATTTATAGTGTTCAGTATCTGTCGACGGAATTCTATAAGCCCATATTATCAATTCTTCGATTATTAATTTTTTTAATTGAAGATATAATTTATCAATTTATTTTTATTATTTATCAGAGAATTTTTCCAGTCAAAGTTTTTAAAAATTAATTGACTCATCTCCCACTAATTATTCAAATCCGTTGAAATCTCATCAGACTTTTCTCTCTAAACAGGAATCATAGAATCGTCTCTTGATATTAGAGGGATTTTTTCCGTATTCCGGCATTTCGGTCAATTTTTGGGGGAATTCCATTTTTTCCCAATGAGAGATGCCGCAATGTAACTGACGACAATGTCACTTGCCGGGGGTTGAAATGACCTAACCCGGGAAAATGTAGTTATCTGATACATCTCAGTATTTAAAAAGCTAAGCTGTCACAAAGCGGTTTATATATTCTCGTTAGATCAAGCGTTAAATATTTCTTTTAATGCAGATAATCAGTTCATATATATGCTAATCTCGATTGATGCCACAAATTATAATGCTCTGCTGCATCATCAGTGCAAACTGGATAATTGAACAAAGGATATGCGCAGTGATTTTCAACTGAGTAGCCAAACCTGGTTAAAGATATAATGCCAATACAAATTATATAAGGCTGAATTACTCTTCTTTTATACATGTGATTTCCAAATAACATTGGAATCTAGTGTGCCCTTTTTATTCGAGGCAAAAAGTTCCTGGTCATTTTTCGATTCAAAAAATATTTTGCACGCTCATGAAAATAAAAATATTATAACGTTTTCCACTAACGTACGACCACTTTTAAATCAACTCAGCCACTACTTAGTTTAAGTATTACTCGTAGACTAATCACCATACACGTTCTAAATCTTAACGATAGTTTCGGAATACGATTGGCCAAGTTTTTTTTCTAAGTTTGATACACGGTAGGGTGGTCTGAAAAACGCTTTTCGAACTATGGGGAAAATCCGGGCAAGTCACCCTCCCGCAAAGATTTCAATTTCCATAGAAAATAAAGCCGTCATTTTTTTTAACTAAAATTGTAAAACGTGCCACCGGGCACTTAAAAATCCCATTTGATGAAAATGGAGAAATTTTGGATTTTCGAAAAATTAAACTAATGCACCAAACTTTCATCGAAACGCGCCAAATTTTTTAGGGATTAAGGAAATCATATTAATTACTTTTATTTTTAACCAATCCTTTCCCCTCCACCCGAAGCGCCACGAAATAT
Source organism: Belonocnema kinseyi (assembly GCF_010883055.1). Taxonomy (NCBI): domain Eukaryota; kingdom Metazoa; phylum Arthropoda; class Insecta; order Hymenoptera; family Cynipidae; genus Belonocnema; species Belonocnema kinseyi. The sequence continues at coordinate 51,283,598 of NC_046664.1, forward strand.
GACCCAAAAAAATACGTTTTTACGTATCATATCCATTTTTTGCCATTTTTGTCGTTTACTTCAAACAAATAATTACTAACGGTCAGTTTGAATATTGCCTATTACTTTTTAAACATTGCTTAATTTATTATATAAATGTAACTTATTCAAGAAATTGTTTATTTCCAAAAAGTGTAAAAATAATCATATTTTCTAATTGAAATGTAATAGTTGGTCATTGTTTGAAGTAGTACATTTTTTTAAACATTATGCAAAGCTTTAAACAAATAAATTATCGTTCATTTACAAAGTTTCTAAAAATTGAGCCAGAGATGTTCAATATTCTCTCAAATATCCAATGCTACATTTTTCTTGAATAATTGCGTAACTTTGATACATTTCTTTTGATGTGTAACAAATCTCTATTTTTTAAAACGATTTTTATTTGTTGCAGCAATTTTATTTTAGATAACTTTGAAAAAATGAAATAAAATTGAATTCATACAATTATTTTTCTGTCTATATAGTGCATAGAAAAAATATTAAAAATTAAAATACCAAGAAACCAACGATCAACTTTGTTTCTTGAACATTTAGGTGGAATTTGAATTTGGACTTATTTTAAATTTCATTTTTCAATTTTAATACTTCATTTTTTAATCTTTCAAACGAATATAAGTTGTTTCAACAATTATTTTTTAAATCGTATTTTTAGAATTAATCGTAATTTTAGATGATTTCGAGGAGTAGTGAATTCTGCTAAAAGCTTTATGTTATTCTTTATAAAAATATTTATTTACTTTTTAATTTCCTTCAAATTAAGTATGGATGGTTGAAATATTTTTGGGCGCACTATTAAATAAATCATAAAATTAATAATAATATTTAAATTATAAAATTTATTTATTATTGAATTCTTCAAATTTTGACAATCTCTATCATGATTATATTATTTAAAAAATACATACAATAATGCAAGTTAAGATTCGATTTTCAACATTTTCTCCGAACATATGAAACGTCTGGAACCAAACAGCACGAAACAATTATTGGACAAGGAATTTCAGTTTACTTCGTCACGACGAATTCACATAACTTTTTTGCGGTTCGGCATCTCGACATCTTTCCTTCAAGAAACATGCACACTTTTCAATGGACAACTGCTTGAATGATTAAAAATTGTTTGAAAAATGACATGACGTTTTTAAAAGAATTTACTACTCCTCGAAATCATGCATAGGATACCATTTTGGGAAAAAATTGGACATATCAGGCTCAATTTTTGAAAACATTTTTAAGAAACCATTGATTAATTGTTTAAACAATTACATCATGTTTTTCAAAAAATGTAGTAATCTACAAAATCACCAATTATTACATTTGAACCAGAAAATATGATTATTTTTTACATTTTTGGGAATAAATATTTTACATTTATTTAAACAATTAAACATTGTCCAAAAAGTCGTGGAAAATACTCAAATTGTTTATTAGTAATTATTTATATGAAAAAGACGACAGAGGGTGAATGTGTCTGTCAAAAATGAAAGTAAATAGTATTGTCTTATTTAGCAGGCACTCCTCTTTAATTCCCAAAAAAACTTGATACGTTTTAATGAAACCCTGAAACATGAGTTCAACTTTGTATAAATCCGAAATTTCCCCACGTTAATCAAATGGGATTTTGAAGTACCTGGTGACACGTGTTAATGGTTGAATTTCGAAAAATGAAAAGTTACGGATTTAATTCCCCCAGAAGTGAAAACTTTTTGGGGGAGGGGTTACTTGCGATCTATGGTGAAAAGAAATTTTGCAACGTATTTTCGGATCACCTTCATGTACCCTCTTTGTACGGTGCATTCCGTCATCCTGAAATGTGAAGCGTACATAGGAAAACGTTTAAGCAACTGAATACACTAATCGGTACACATTTAGAGCACAAGTCCGGATACGTTCCCGACAGACCTCGTTTGTTAAATATTTTACAATAACATTATCAACATTTTGGAAAAAAACACTGCTAAAAAAACGTCCAGGTCCCTGAATCCAGTTCTAGCACTTGAAGGATAATACTAAAATGCAGTCTTCATATTGTACAATTATTTTTCAAAGACATTGCCTCTTAGTTGTGGTATTCGTAATTCATGGGTCAGTTTGCAAAGGCGATTAAGTAGTTTGAATTTGTTAGAAACCGCGTGCCACCCGCAGACATGAGATCGTTAAAGTAGGGCTTCAATGTCAAACTGAAGCCCACTACTGAGGGCTTAGACATTTGTGAAGTCAATTCAAGTTAGAGGTTGACTGCTACGAAGTTTGTGTTTATAAACTAGATGCAGGAATCCTGTCTGCCCGGAAAACCTCTGGTCTGTCTGACATATAGCTCATCCAAGCTCTGCAGCTGCATTGTATAAATTCATGAATTCTAGGCACGCGTTTTCCCGGAACCACGGTTATGGTTTGGCCAACGATTTCCAACAGCAAATAGTACCCCACGTACCTCGAGGTCCCTATCCACCCCAGATCAAGATATCTGCGAAAAATACACACTGCTTTCAAATTCTCCAAGCCCGGAATCCTGATATCGTCACTTTCAGAAAAATGACTTTTCCCTCTAAACTACACAAAGAAGTACCATGAGAAAATAAATAAGGCTAAGGTATAACAAAATAATTTTGTTGAGCAGATTTTGTTAATTTTTGTTTGGATGTACTAAATGTGCTAAAATGAACTCTGTGTGTGTGTGTTTGTGTGTGTGTGTGTTTGTTTGTGGTAGCATATTAAATCCAATTTGAAAAGCACTTATTTTCTACACTTTCAAGTAAGAATAATGCAATTTTAAATAGAAGTGATGAATTGTTAATGAAAAAGATGAGTTTAAAACTTTTTAAAATCAATTTCCTTCTAAAAAACGTTATTTTGGGGAAAAATATAATCTACGAATAATGGAATAATTAAAATTTCAGTTAAGACTTTTCATTTAATTTTTATCAATATTTAACCAAAAGGGTAAATGTTAAAACAAAAAGAGAAATTTCCAACTAGAATACTCAGCAAACAAATTTTAGCCCGATAGTTTAATATCTAGACCAAGAAAGATATAGTCTCGACAAAAAATATCATAGTGAATATTCCAACCTAAAAAATACGGATGATTGACAAAATATTTGGAGTCTCAACTAAAAGAGAATAATAATTTCCAACCAAATGGCTGCATTCCAAACCAAAAAAGCTTAATTATTTCATAAAATCGATAAATTTTCCACCAAAAACATTTATGTTCAACACAGAAAAATTCTCTACCATAAAGGACGAATCTTCAACAAAATACAGGATTTTTTAACGAAACAGTTGAATTTTCTACTAAAAAAATATAAATTATAAGTTTCTCAAATTAATATTGAATTTAAAAAATTTTTTAACAAAAAAGTTATTAATTCTCAAACAAAAAGTTGCATTTCAAAACAAAAATTATATTTTTCCATAAAATAAATGAATTTTCATCCAAAAATATTAATTTTCAACCATGAAGATACATTCTTCTATCAAAAAAGACATATCTTAAACTCAAGATATTAATTTGTTTAACAAAACAGTCCAAGTTTATACTAAAAATGATCAATTTTTAAACAAAAGAATTAATTTTCAATTTGAAGAACAACTTATTTTCCACCAAATAAATCTCAGTCAAACAATTGCATTTTTAACCAAAAAATGTTTATTTTCAACCGAATGAAGTGAATATTGAACAAAAAGAAATCACTCTAAAGCCTTAAAATTCGAACATTTCACGAAAAAATGGACTTTTAATCCCAAATTGATAAGTGTTTAACAAAAAAGGTGATTTTTAACCGAGGATGCTAAATTTGCAACTGAAGAGTTGAATTTTGAACCAGATAATATTAATTTTCATCCAAAAGCAATCAATTTTATCAAAAGATTCAAGTTTTTATCTACAAAGTCAATTTTTTTAAATTTGATATTTAATTCCGAAAAAATGAATTTTCTACTTAGAAAGATGATTTTTAATCAATTAAACTAAATTATTAACAAAGTAGTACTATTTTCAACCAAAAAGGATAGATTGTTAACTAATTAGAATAAATTTCTTTTCAATAGTTGAGTTGGTTAGCTCAAAATTCAACGGTTTCTTTAAAAATTGTACTTTTGTCGCCAAAAACAATTAATTTTTAACAAAAACTTGATTTTTATTCGGGAAAAATTAATAAAGCAAAAGATACAGATTTTTAACAAAAAAACTTAAATTTTTAACCAAATAGTTTAATTTTCAATCAAATGATGAAAGTGTCAAAGAAAAAAGATTAAACTGCAACCAAAAACTGTTGTATTTTCAACAAAACTATGAAATTTTTAAACAAACAAAAAATTAATTTTTTAGAATACAGTTGAATTTATAGTAACTATTTTCACGTTATTTATGATAACAGTCAATATTTTATTATATTTTTGATCTTATTTTAAAATTCGTATATGATTGTGCGGTCTTACAGACCGCACCATGCTTTTGAAATATGGGTCTCCCCTCCCCTGTCCTAGCCTTACTTGAGACTGCCGTTATATTGGTAGCTTTATTTTTAGTTGTGATTTTGCCGAGATAGGTTCATCATGTATTTTCCTGCGTATAATTGTTGAGTAATATTAGTTGAAAGATTATGCGGTCTGTAAAACAGCACGTACAAGGTAGCGTCATAATTGTATATTTTTGTTTCAAGTTGTCTTAAGATTTTTGAAACGCAAAATAACACAGTTAATCAAACCTGATCTGGATGCTGGTACCCCAAAGTATGAAAGCGACCGCCACAGAAAAATTTTCAAGACCCAATCATTCCTCATTTACGCAAAAATTGATAAATTATTATAAAAGTGTAGACGTGCAGTCGCACAGACCGCACCATGCTTCGGATATGTGGGTCCCTGCTTCACTTATGTACAACATTATTATTATTATTATTATTATTGATAAAAGATACCAAAAACTTAATTACTTATTTAATTAGATATAAATATATACAGCGTTCTATGAGACCTAGGGCCATATTAATGTAGAAATAAAATCAATTCCATACGTCAAGATTAAAGAAGAGAATTTAAACTTTAATTCAGCAAAGTTTTACCTTTTTCCATTTACTTCCCTAAAGCATTCTGAGAGTTGAAGCAGAGAATAAAAAAATTGTCCAAAAAGTAAAAATAGGTCTGTGATTCTCAAGTACTTATTTAACCCCTATTTATTAGAAATACTTCAAATACGACTCAATCAAACCTATATTTAATCATCTTTTTAACTTTTTTAATAAAATTTATGTCTTAATTTTTCACAGAGTTGGTATAAGAAATGACTTTCGTAATAGAAGGATATAACTTTGAATGTCACAAGCTCGTATTTCCTCACAATAAAAACCACAAGAAGAATTCTTATTGTGCAGGAAAATACATTTTGAAAATATTGCCGACTACTCAAAGTGCTGGTATTAATCAGAGAATTGCAATTTATTTTCATCGAATCATTACTTCTCATAGCTCCTTAGTGATTACCTTTTTACTGAAGCCATTAGATCAATGTAGTTACCGCCCTTTTACTTCCACCTCTGGCCGTTTTTTCTTCTCGCCGTATGCGGTACTCGTTATCGCAATGGAAAAAGAGGAAAATGAGAAAAAACAGAAACTGGATTGAGGACGGTGAAGGAGTCGGTCGGAAAGAATAGGAGAAAAAAGAGGAAAGAATTGAGAAAAAAAGAAAAAATGAGGGATATGAGGTCTCGTCATTAGTGGTAGTCGATATCACCCAGGAAACCATTGGAAACTGTAGAAATGAGTAAAGATGCGACGCATTGAGTAAAATGGACAGCTGGTTTTTGTTCGAATTTGAGTCAAGGGCAAGTCGACCCACTACTTCGAATACTGAGTCTATGATCGTTCAAAAATAGTAACGCGACAGCTACGATATGGCAATGTCTTCCCAATCACATCTACTTCTGTATAAAAAGTATACACATATTATTTGTTAAACCAATAATTTCCCTTAAAAATGCCCGTTTTATCAGTTATTTCTAAAATTTTCTGAGCATATTACGTCATAATTTTTCAAATTTGCTTAAACAATCGAGTTGGAATATTCACACAGTTTCGCGAGTTTATTATGAATTTTCTTCATTCTTTATTAGTGCTTAACTAGTTAATCTTTTAAAAATTTGTTTATTTGGTTAAACATTCCGTTTTTTAAACTTCTTATTGTTCTTCAAACTAACTTTAGTTCAGAGCCTAAAATTTTGCAAAGTGGGACAAACACACCTTATGCAGTTCGGACTTACAAGTGTTCAGTCTGAAATAAAAAAATGGAGTGGAAATGTAACATTATTTTTTGAGAAAAGGTTTTAGTTTTCTGACCTAATATTTTTGAGGTATAAACAATGAAATTCAATGTTCATTTAAACTTCATAAGAGAATTCTCTCTAAAACAGGCACACGACTAAAATGGCTAATCTTTAATAATTAACTGGTTAAAATGCCTAAACCCTAGTTTTTATACAAAAATATTGTGAAATTAAATACACACCGACGATAAATGATTTTGATAAATAAAAACGTAAATTGGCATAATAAAGTTTATATAATAAACTAAAATTTTGTCTGAAAAAGATCCTCTCTTTAACATAGGAGAGGTGTTTTTCTAACATTTAATATTATTATTTCAATAAGAAATAATTACTTACAGTGAATAATTCATAGTAGTCAAGAAACATAACCTCTTAATTCGTATCGTTGGTGCTGGCAACTATTTTTATCTTTTGTACTGTTAAAATGTATCATTCTGTTTTATAGTAAACAAACGGCTTTAAAGTATCTAATCTATTTCAAGAAAATTAGAATTTTTAAATTATTTTCTGCAAAGAAATACATTTTAAAACTGTGTTCTTGATTTTTTATTTTGATAATCACAATTTAAATGTTAAATAATATTTTATTGCCCTTCCAACCTCAGTATAACCATACCTTATTTTTTATCAGATTTTACAATATCGTAAACTTTTTATCTTTAAATATTGTTTTTTAATTCCTAAAAATATCGAACAAAATAATTCTCAGAGGTCATTACACAATTCCCATATTATTATTTTATCCGTAAATTATTAAAAATTTAATTTTTGGTACAGGCTTCAGTCTTTCCCCAATTTTTCCTTTTCACATTCTCTCGTTTTTTCATTATTGCTCAAATCCGATATTTTTTTCTAAACTAATTCTTTTTAGTTATTTATTCTAAGAATATATTTTTTGTTGAGAATTATTCTATTTCGGTTTAAATTTTTATTGTTTTTTTAGAAACTTAATTACTTTAATGAAAATGCAATAGTTTCGATAAAAAGTTATAATTTTTAATTACCAATTCAAATATTTAGTTAAATATTTACTTATATGTTAACAATCCAACATATAGTTTGACGTTTTCTTATTTCGTGAGTAAAAAACGTTTCTTGGTTGAAAAAACAACACGTTTGTCAGGAATTCATCTATGCGTAGGAATGTTATGTTTTTGATTAAAAACACAACTGTTTAATTCGAATTTTTATTATTTTGAATAAAATTTAACAATTTCATAAAAAAATTTCTCCCCTTATAGATGAAAATTCAACTGCTATGTGGAAAATTCAACAGTTTGGTTAAAATGTTGTTTCCTTCTTGACTGAGAAATCTTGCTTGTTTAAAAGCGCTATTATTTGCTTGAAAATCTGATTTATTTGATGACTCAACTATTGGGTTGAGAATTAGTTATTTTCATGTCTTGTTCAATTTAATTTTTTTTTAAATAAAAAGAAAGTCTAAGAAAATCAACTAGTATATTTTTAATCGAATATAAATTCTTTTTGTTTGAAAATTTAACTATTTCATATTTCGTTCAAACTCTCCCTTTTGTACATCAAAATTTAACTACTGGATTGAATATTTAAATACTTTATTAGAAATATATATTTTTTTTTGGTTGAAAGCTCATCATTTTAACTAGAAATTCATTTCTTTAATTGTAAATTCAACCTACTAGGTTGAATTTTAAACTATTTTTTTTAATGGATTGGTTTGGTTGAAGACTCCTGATTTTAGTTAAAAATTTATCACTTTAGTTATAAAAATTAACTATTTTGTTGAAAATTCCTTCCTGATTGACGATTCACTGAAATTAGTATTTGAACGTAAATTACAGTATGTGCGCGATATTTAATAGAGGGTACATATTAACGTACTTTCAGCAAAAAGGACATTTTTTAATACGCTGTAAAATCGCATATATAAGAGATAAAACATTTTATTTTTATTTTTTAATCGCTAGAAATTATGTCTGCTTTTTAACCCATAACCATAATAATACCTTCAACATTGTACAGGAATAATATTATTTCAGCAAAAATTAAAACAAATTTATTTTTACAAAGTTTTAAAACAATTATAAATTCTAAAATCTCTTAAACTATCTCAGATGACAAATGCTTGAAATATTCGTTCTGAAGTAATAAAATATTTTTTGAACTAGTGAAATAGTAATTGATAACACATTTGCCATAATTTTATTGGATACCTAGGGTCCAAAGATATTTAACGTTTAGACACTGTTTCTCTATACCAAATTACAGAGTTTAAGCTGTAAAAATAACAATTCAAAAACATTCGTTAAGAATTTTCGTTTTTTTTACATTCCCGTGAGAGAAGATGTAAAATTTGACCCCCCTCAGTTTTTGTCAAATGTTCACGTTTTGAGACCCCCTGAATCCGAAAAACAGGTTTCTACTAATGTGTCTGTCTGTATGCCTGTGTGTATGTCTGTATGTTCTGCTGTGAACACGATAACTTTTGAAAAAATTAATCTATCAGATTGCTCTTTGGTACTCTCGTTGAGTGTCCTTAACTAAAGGTTAAGTTTATTAGCCAACCCTTTTGGATGAAAATTCAAAAAATAGGCACATTTTGAACATTTTTGAGTACACATTTTTTTTAAATTCAAAAATTCTCTGTACGGTTATTCATAGTATTCAAAAATTCTAACAATTTATGCTAATGACTTTTTTTTACAAATCGAAAATTACCAGTTATAGCATTTACAAAATTCAAAAAAACACACGAAAATGAACATTTCATGCCAAATAACGCGCGATATGAAAAAAAGTCAAGAGAAGAAAAATGTTGCTTTTCGAATGCCCTATGAGATTATCATAACAACTTTTTGAATTTTCTTAAAAAATCCAAAATTCAAATTTTGACAGCATACAGACTAATGAAAAATCAAAAATTACATTTTTCTGCCAAACTGTGAAAAATATGGTAAAAGATGATTTCACGAAAATTGTGCATTTAAAAAAGATCTACAAATTTGTTATTAACCACTTTTTGATAAGATGCGTAGTTTTGGCTTTGCTCGTGAAAAACGTCATTAACAGTAAAAAAATGTGCCCGCTGCGTGGGCACTTTCTTACCACAAATTTTGTTTAGAAATTTCTTTTTCGTCTCGTGTGTAAAGTTTAAAAAAATTTAACTTTTCATATTTTTGATGCTATTTTTGATGATTTAAACTAAAAACAGAACTATCAAAAAATTATTCGTGACAAATCATTTTTACATTCTCATCAGAGAAGGTATTAGATTTGTATAAAATTTGACCTCTCGAGTTTTTGTCAAAAGGTCCACGTTTTGAGACCCCCTGAATCCGAAAAGCATGCCTTTTGAATATTTTTGAGGCCATTTTTTCAAAATTCAAGAATTCTCTATAAGGTTATTCACAGTATTTAAAAAATTGAACAATTTATCTAATGACTTTTTTCATAAAGTTAAAAATGATAGGAGTTATAGCATTTGCAAAATTTAAAAAAGAACACGATTATTATTATTTTTAATTTAGAAAGATTTTACAAATTATTATCACAAATTATTTTTAAATAAATAAATAATGATAGAAACATAAATAATTATTCCTTGTACTTGTATTGATATCTATGAATTTGAAGGATTCGAACAAATTTTTATTTTAATAGAAAATAAACACGTACAATATGTGTGCTATTTTCTGATTGTTTCTCTTACGAAAATTTTAAATTAAAATATAAAAATTTAATACAAAATGTTTCTATTTCATAGTATCTATTGCCTAAATTAATACACAAAAAAGCGACGAAAAAGTTTGATTTTTAAAGTCAAATTATTTTTTTCTTGTTCTTATGTAAAATTCGATTTTCCCATGAAAAATTTTAACATAAACTAAAATTGTTAAAGTTATTAATCTTTTTTTTTGAAATTTATACCGATTTCCGATTGAATATGCCAGCATAAACGAAAATTGTTCAAAAATATGTAATTTTCTTTGAATGAATCCAATAATTTTGTATTAAATGTTAGGATTTCTCGTATAAAGTGCCTAGAAAACCAAAAATTGTACAATAATCGCATATTTCGCCAATCTAAATAATGAACTGAAAAATCGTATAATTTTTTGTAATAAGTATACGAATTTTTGGAGAAAAACTCTGATATAATAAACCAATGTCTGCTAAATTATAAATCTTCTTCGAAATATAATTATTTTAGTTTAAAGTAACTGATGTTCGGTGAAGAAATCGTGAACATAGCATTAATCCATAATGATCGTTGTTTTGAAATACGATTTTTATTTTGAGAAACGCTAAAGTATCTACTAAATATACACAAATTATAAAACCTCGAATTCCAATGATTTAAACAAATGTAATCTTTGAAATCTACTATATTTTTTCTAAAAATATTCACATCTAATGCAAAACATGTAATAACCTAAGATTGTTTAAATTTGAGTGCTTGGACGATGTTTTTTCTTTCAAAATGTTAATTTCAGTTGACAAAAACAAACACACGCCAAATACTTTTTTAAAAAAATTAATTTCCAGCGAAAAATACTGACATAAAGCATGTATAATATTTTTAATAATGTATTAGATAATTTAAAAGCATTTATTTATTCGCGACAGAGTATTAAAACAAACAAGTGTTCCCAATTCACATAATGTTTTATATGATTTTTTTATATTTAAACGTATAAATTGTAAATTTAAGTGTCAAAATGTCAAATTTCTAAGATGAAAAAACTGCAAGTATAAAAAGCTAATCAAGTTAACAACTACTTCAAATCCAATATTAGGAACATACTTTTATAAATGAAGAAAAAGGTTATTTAATTTCATATTACAATTTCATGCCATAATAATAATAAAAAAATTTAAGCACGCTCAAAAAAAAATCAGTGACTTCAAAAAGACTTTATTTTATAGCAATTTTAGTTTACCAATTAAATAATAAGAGCATGTACTGTATAAGATGAAGTATTTCAAATTGCAACGTTCAAAATTGAAGAATTTTAATTGGAAACCTACGAAATGAATTTTCTTACAATAAATCGTTGAAACAAAATTTTAATTAAAAATATTAAGGTGGAGAAAAATGTATGAAGTCATAGAACAAAAATATCCCCAAAGGGCAAGGGTGTTCTATGAAGTAATAATTTGAGAATTTTATACCTCACAATTACAAGACATTTTCTAAAACCGTACGAAGGCACACATAATCCATGGAAATCTCTTAGAAACCCTCCAAACTTAATTTAATTTACTCCTAAAAGTTCTCTATGATTATTACTAATATTTCCCGAAATCCCTTCAAATTTTTGTAATTCTTTCATATCTTTGATGCCCATTTGAAATCCCTTAAAGGTTTTGAATATCTTGAAAGTTCTAGGGCTCTAGTAAAATACCTACCATTTTTCAAACCCTTTGAACTCCATTAAAAGTGTTGATCATTTCTAATTCTTTAGAGATTCTATAAAATCGCATAGGCTCGATAAAACTTCTACAAATACCTTGAAATACTATGAAATCCAAAAAATTATCATGAAATTTGTATTGTCTACAAATTCCTTTAAAAAATTGATATCATCTTCTTACAATTTTCTAACTCTTAGAATATTTTTGTATACTTAAAAGCTTTGAAACTCTATCAAATCTGCGAAAATCTCTGAAATAAGTGAAAAAATTTTAAACCCTATTAAAATCTGTTAAAATATCGTGAAATATTGAGAAAATCTCGGAAAAGGTATTAAAAAAAAGTTTAAATCTTTGAAATCCCTTGTAATTTTTAAAATATTGGAATCTTTTGAAATTTAGATTTCTGATATGTTTCAAAATTTATTCATTAAATACAATGTAAAAAATATTTTAATTAGCGTGAAATTTCAGAAGATAGTAATTCAGTCCGAGACCTGTAACTAATATATATCTAGTTAAAATTAGTTCCACTTTCCCCTTTCCGCTTACAACCTTTCAAGATGCTTAATAAAGATAAAACTGACTTAATTGAACTTTAATTACATGAATTATTCTTCTCTTTTGATAACTAACTCGGAAGAAAATTACTCTTTAATCAAATGAAAAAATGGTTCTGAATGTTCTGACTTCACAAAGATGGGAGATTTTCTCGTAGTTAGAGATACAATTGTTGCTTTGATTTGATGAAATAGTGATACAATTAAATTTTAATCAAAAATATCTTCATTAGTGAAGGGATACCAGAAAAGTACAATTTGAAGAGGTATAAATTTAATTACTCAAGAAATTATTTTCGCATAAGAATAGTCTCAATAATAAAAAACAGATCTGTTAGCCGAGACCTTTATACCCTTTATAGAAATTTTTTATTAAACACAAAACTAGATATTTCTCGAATTAAAATCTATTTCTTAATAAAAATGCTCATTCAAATAAATGCAGCCTTCAAATTGAACGGCATTAGAATATGGGTGTTGCGTATTTCCAAATATATTTTTACCTACTTAAATTAAAAGAGCACTAAAAATCGAATATAATTTATTGAGAAAATTTTTTAAAAATAAATTTAAATATTTTTTTTCAATGTTTTTGACATTTTTCCGCCAAAATATCGGGATTTCCCATTGGGCTAGCGTCGGAAGTAAACATCAGTATGATGAGCGCAGTTCTTGGAAGAATGAATATAACTGCCAGTGATTGTATTAAACATAACCTATTTTTACGATATTTATCATATTTGTCACAGAGTTGTTTGAATAGGATTTTAAATTCCTTTTTTTTCTTCGTTTTTATCAGAAATGAAGTATTCAATCAAATTTTTTCCAATGCTACAATTTTTAAAACTTTATGTATTATGTAAACATTCTCAAATTTATTCAACAATCATATACGAGACATTAAAATAAAAGAATATTTAATTTATTTAATTTAACTTTTTTTAATCTAAATAAAAATTTAGTTTTAGTTTTCTAATTTAAATCATAATAAATAAACAGGATGAGAGACATGTGATTGACAGATTTAGAATTTCTATTTTAAATTTTATTTACTCATGTGTGGTTCCTAAAGATATTTCTGGAAAAAACTGACCAGACCTAAAGTTTGAAAAATGAATAAAACACAAAATAAAATAGAATGAGGCATCGAAAATATGTACCTGTTTTAGAATTTGAGGTACCCCCGCCAAAAATTAGATGTCTGAAAAAAAACGATTTTATGTAATTTAAAAAAATAATAACACTGATAATCTCATTTTAAATAAAAACATTTATACTCAAAAAGGTTTTTTGAAAATGCGTTTTTTCGTACTATCGATTCTTACTAATTTATTAAAAATGGTTGAATTATAGTAATTGATGCTTTTTTTGGGAAACGCATTCTTCAAAACTTTACTGTTTCCAATGTTGAAAGTAAATTTTTCTTTAGGTGAAATAGTAAAAAACTATTTTTAAATTAATTTTTTTAGAAAACTAATTGTATTTCAATATTATTTACTTATTTTGAAAATTGGAAACAGTAACATTAGTAAAATGAAACAGTAAGAAAATCTTAGTTACAAAAGCTAATATTGAAATAATTACTTTTCGAAACATTTAAGCTTTTTTCAATGAAAACTGATTGTTTTTTTATAAAACATAACTGATACTTTATTTTAAATTATTAAATAAACAGACAATTTTCTTAACCTGGTTTTTGGCGCGATAACTGCCTTAAATAGAACAACCTTGTTTATTTTTAGTTAATTTAAATTGTATTTTAAATACTTGAATATGTATATTTAAAGAGTAATGCATCGAAGTAATAGAGTGGAAATTAATTATTCCTTGACACGACTGCAATAAATATTTTATCTTTCATTATTTCACCAAATTATTGCATTCAATTTTAATAGGAAAAAGTAGGTCATCGCTTTCCTTTCTTTTTTACTGTCAATACATTGGTAGATATTCCTCATTGAAAATTGGACAATAATTTAACAATTTTTATCTCTGCTTTTATTGATCGGACGAGAAAAACACTTCTACATACAAATATGCAGAAATTGTTGAAAAGCATCGATATATCAACTTTTATATTGCTTATTTAATAAAGAATTCAAAATTTTTATTTTTCGATGTTAATGCCACCGCGAAATGAAAAATGAAACAGTTGGAAACAATTATTGAAGTATTTTAAAATTAACCATGGAATAGAAAAAGCGTGTTTTTTTAATGTTTTTGATGAGAATATTCTTAAAGTTTTTCTGTTGCCGAAAAATATCTATTTTCGTAAATTCTACTATCTGATTATTTTTAAACTGTTCCCAGTTTCTCAAAAATGTATAAAATTAGTATGAATTCTTTCGACTGTTCCTAGTTTAGACTGTTCCTAGTAACTAAAAAAAAAAAATTAACAATTGTTTGTTAAATGAAAAATACAAGAATTGATATTTCAATTTTTTTAATGCTCTTTATTTAATCTTTTTTTCGTACATTTGTATAGAAGTGTTTTTCTGGTCCGATCAACAACAAGAAAGATGAAATTATTAAAATATTGTTTACCTTTCAATTAAAAATATTGATCAAAATATTAAAAATTATGTAAAACTTTCTAACCTTATAATTCAGTACCCCCCACACACTTAGAAGTGCTACTCACTCCAGAATCTGGAAATTTGAAAACTGTTAATGCGGCAACCTGATTTGAGTTCTTATAAAGATTTGCAAGATTTCGTTAAGATTGCCGGGAGTTCCGAGATTTCCGACCCTACTCGGGATCAGAACTCAAGTGAGCTTCTCTTCGGATCGGCTAAGCTCGGCGGCTTTCGGATTCAGTCGGCTTTTTGTTTAACGTCTAGGAAAGTGTTTTGGAACGCTCTACACCACATCATTTCTGTCCACACTTAGCCAATGGTTTCCAAAATTTCTACACTAATGCTAGATTGCTAAGATTTCCAAGTTTTCCTCCAAGAGTTCTGTTAAGATTTCCCACACAGCAATCTGAGATTTCTCAGTGATCCCCCAAAATGACGAATAAAGTTCATAACAATAAAATTTTTAATATGAATTATAGTGTACATATAATAATTAATGTAAGTTATCACTAGAAGTTATATCTGTAGGTACATAAGTGAAAACACACAGAATCGAAAACGGGTCGCTTATGTATGTAAACTATAAAGGGCAGATGCAGAGTTAATTGGCTATATGCTGGGTCAACTCGTTTGTCAGATCATAATAGTGAAACTACCACTGAATGTAATTACTCTGTACCTACATCTAAGCCTCAGACATCTAGTCATAGTTATCTCTTCTCAATCTCAAAAGCTTTGAAATTTATCATCACAATGATAATATCAAAACATTACCAATTTTCTAAATTGTTCAACTTTCAGAACTTTTTTCGCAAATGGTTTAATTATATTTTAAATAATTGGTTTAAGTATCTGAAAAGCTACAGAAATTCAAAAATTAATAAACTTTGTAGTTGATAATCAAGATTCAAGAAACTGAATTTCACTCAAGTAAAAAAAGATAGTTGAAGTAGGCACCGCGCGCCAACAAAAAAGGGGTTCGTAATATACTAAGACGTTAAAAAAATTGTTCAAACCTCCCTCTTTAAAACTTACCCTCTCCCGATCACCCTATCTTTCCCTATTTTCCTACCCCAAACGTCACAATTCGACCCCTTCCACAACTTCTTTCTCCTCTACTTTCCCCGTTTCTAGCTTCCCCATCTAACACGCCCCTTGCCCTACTACTCTTCCGCATCTCTCACTTCTAACACACTACTCACTAACATTTATAATCACATCCCCTACTTTCCCTTCCCTTAATTTCTCTATTCCCATATGAGTTTTTTTCAGTTCAAAAAACTTTCAGTCTTTTTCTTTCTGAAAAATATCTGGCCCCTATACACATCCTACATGAAAATTGTATCAAAATGAATTTTCGTAGATTAAATTATCCTCAAAACTAAAAAAAAAAATGATTGCAGCTCTTACAGAATACCAGTTATAGTCCCGTAAAGCGTTTTGTGAAATTCTTTTCAAAAATAAAATAACCAAACTATTATATAACTTTTGTTTCAGTACTTTACCTCAATGAATTCCTTATTCCCTTATTTCATGTAAGATATATAGGGGTCAAGATATTACTCGAAAATAACAAGATTTAGCGTCCTTTCTTTTACTAAAATATCTCTGTAAGACGTCGTAACTTAAGAACTATTTATGCTAGAACATGGTTTTTTCTAAATTGGTCTGAAATTTGTGTATTTTTTTGTTTTGTTTTTCAGGAGATTTACGTAAAGTGCACTAAACATAGAATTAAAAAAAACTGGTATTTACACATTTTTTAAATCTGAAAGAGACGAAAAAGTCAATCAATGATAGTCACGCAGGAAATTTTTTTTACGCAAAAAATACATAAAAACAAAGAAATAAATATCGATTCATTTTTAAAAGGAGCCTAAAATGTTTTTCATATTCGGTTAAAATATTCAGCTGACATCCGGATTCGTCTCAAAATTTTATAATAAATTAACTAGATGAAGATCTATAGAGATATATTATTTTTGATGTCAAAATTTTAATATTTCAGCAGTTCGGTCGACCTGCCTGCAATTTTTAACTGATTCGTCTATAACTTCAACGTTCACTTGACTAGGTAAAGCCATAGGTGAATTTTACAGTAGATTTTTATTCTTGAATTATTTCTAGAGATATTTTCCTTTTCATGCGCAAAATTCAATATTTAAGTAGTTCAGTCAACTTGAATCCTACAATATTAAACTAATTTGTTTAAATTTCGATACAAGTAGCGGAAACTGAAATCTAAACATTTGTCAAGAAATGCGGTTTTTTAGAAAATATTAATTCATTAATTATTTCAAAATTAACTCAACATAATTTCGGTAAATGAATATCTAGAAAAGTAGAACATAGACAAACTTTTTATAGTGCATTTTAATCTATAATATCAATCTCAATACTAATTAAATGCATTATATTATTTTCAGTTAAAAAAATTCTTATTAATTTGAAACGAGTATTTTATTTATTTATTTATTAAGTGAAATATCAGCAAAAACATCTACAATTCGAAAAGTTCCGCCATTTACATAGTTATCAGTACAAACAAGATAATTTTTGAAATAAAATGTTGCCAAGTATAAAAGATATATGAGTTTTAAAATTTGTTTTCATTGATAAAATTCCAGATGGAAACTTGGCTAGATTATCTTTATTTTAAAAAATCAGAGAAAATCTCGCGCAGTATTCATTTTTCCCCTTTCGTTACGTTTTTAAAAGGACTATAATCTTATTAATATAATTTTTTTAATCTCTATCTTTTAAAATTACTTGGCAAACTTCGTTTCTAAAAACAAAGATAAATCTGGAAATTACTTTTACCCTAAATAAAAAGCATAATCCACGAATAATTTCATTTATTAGAAATTTTAATGCTTTTAAACAAATGTTAGTTTATGTAAATGATACTAAGTTATAAACGACACAATCTGATCAAATTGTAAGCATCAATATCTAAAGAAATTTCTTTATTTACAGAAAATGATGGTTACTTCGGGTTGCCGGAAATATCACAGTTTGCCGTGTGCTTATTGCACTAATGAATTTTTACTTGACGGTATTATTTTCATCTTAAATGTTTTTGGGTGAGATTATTCATTGTTTATGAGTTTCTTAATACAAAAAAAAACTTTTTTTTAACTTAAAAAACCTCTGGTCTGGCGTACCACAAGGTTATTAATTATGATCAAGATTGCAAAACACCAACGGAGGATTATTGAAAATAATTATTTATTAAAATAATTATTGAAGATAAATGAAATAAGAAACTGAAATTTTTTAAAATTTTATTATTGGTCAGATATGAATAGAAATCTAGATAGTAATAGGTTTACAATTGCACCGATTTTTTTATCACTCATAGTTTTATTAAATAAAATGTTATTACTCTCGGGAACCCAAAGAATTTTTCGAGCTGAAGGTAATTCACTTATATTTAGTTCCCTTTTTTAAGCTCCTCTTTATTGAAACCTTTTGCAATAAAACATGAAAACTCTAGAGCCCGAAGTTACTTTGAAGTACTTCAAGAAATCGTTCTTTTGAGTTCTGTAGTTATTGCATTCGATGTATGGTTTCAGAAGTATCGAATTGGAAACAGTGTATTTTCAAACTTTTTTGTTAGCGCAATCAAACTATTTCATCTTTAGAAAATAAATCCTCTTGGTTAAAAATCATCTTTCGTCTTAAACTTTTCTGATTAAAATTTATTTTTTGTGTTTATTGGTTCATCATTTTATTTAAAAAGCCATCCCTTTGTTTCAAAGTTTAATTGTTTGCTTAAAAATTCGTTTTTTTTTTTAAATTAGCAACTAAGTTTTCAAAGTAATGAATAAACTATTCTATTTTGTAATAAGATGATATTTTTAATTTAAAATCGATCTTTTCTAGTTGAAAATTCAATTATATTAATGAAAATTCATATATTTTGTTGAAAATTTTCCTTTTTTAGTAGAAATTTAATCTTTAATCCTTATTAGTTTAAAATTAAAATGTTCAGTTGACAATTAATCTGTTCTGGTCAATGATTTAACTATTCTGTTCAAAATTGATACTTTGTGTCAAAGATTAACTACCTGGCTTAAAGATTAACTACTTTTTTAAAAATTAAAAATCAATCTGTTTTAAAGATAAACAAACTGTATTGCTTGAAAATTGTACCATGCGATATAAAATAAGCTATTTACTTGAAAATTATCTTTCTTGTTGAAAAATATAAATTTTGGTTTCAAGTTGAACTATGCGGTTAAAAATTTGCCTCTTAGTTTAATTTAAGATATCAAGAATTCGTTTTTCTTTCAATTAATTTTTTACACTAGAAATGTTGACTTCCTTTTTTTGGTAACAAAAATATACTTTCGGGTTAAAAATTCAAGTGTCTTCTAAAAGCATAGTTTTTTTAAATGCAAATTAAACTGGTTTGTGAAAATTTCGTCTTTCTGGATTGCAAACTCACCTTTTAAGGTGAAAAAACTCATCTTTCTTGGTTGAAAATTTATCTTTCTTGAATGAAAATTAATTCTTTTCGGTGAAAAATTCAAATTTTCGGTTAAAAATTAATCTGCTTTGGTTGAGGATTCAACTACTTCATTGAAAATTCGTATTTCCTGGATTATTTTAACAATTTAAAAATTTAATTGGTTTTTAAATTAAATTTTAAACTAAAAATTTTCAAAATTGAATTTTTGTTTAGAAATAAATTTTTTAGTTGAAGATTTTACAGTTTGGTTTCAAATGTATCTTTCTTGATGGAACCCTCACCTATTTCAGCAAAAATGCAACTATTTAGTTAAAAATGCGTCTTTTGGTAGAAAATTAATCATTTATGGTAAAAAAATCATTTTTCTGGGGCGGAAATAAACTTTTTGTTGAAGATTCAACTTTGGAGGTTGAAAATTCAACTGTTTTTGGTTAAATTTTTTTATTTATTGTTTAAAAATGTTAATCATTTCGTTGCACCGATGTGTATTAAAAATGCAAATTTTTTTCAATAATTTAATCTTTTTTGGTAAAAAAATTCATCAGTTCACTTCAAATTTTGTCTTTTTGGATCAAAAATTCATCTTTCATGGTGAAAAAAGTCATCTTTCTCGGTTAAAAATTTATTTTTCTTGGTCTTTTCTTGTCTTTTTGGACTTACAAATTTATTTATTCTGTTAAAAAACTTTTTTGGTAGAAATTTCAAATATTTTGTTTCAAAATGCCACATACTTCGGCTTAAAATCATAGTAATTCAAAGTAATATAAAGAAATCTGTATAATCATCAGAGGTAGTTACTATCGATCACTCTAGATGCCATACCACAATCTTTGAAAATAGAAATCAGAAATATCGATTAAGTTAATTCTTCATATAACAGAAAATACTTCACGTCATATCCCATTGTAGCAAAAAGAGAATATGTTTTTTCAGAAAAATAGATATAAAAAGTAGTTAAATTTATTTTCCATCTAGTCAAATAAGACGCTCACTATTTTCTGTTATTTTAACAGTTGACTTGATTTCTATTTTCACATATTGTGGAATGACATCTACACAGATTGATAGTAATTACCTCTGATGATAATACATATTCCTTTAAATTACTCGTATAATAAATGTAACACGTGGTTTGAGATAGCGTATGTTTCTGAAAACAGATTTTTCTTGCTCTGGGAAAATGTTGAGTTACGTTACTCTTCTTCGAGAGAGAAGGGAGGGGATAGGAAAGAACTATGAACGCCAATGAGGGGGGCCAGGGGATTCATTTTTCTAATTATTAATCCACGGAATTTACACTCGAACTTGGATTGAAGCAGGACGGATTTCCGCCGTTCCGAGAATTGTTGCCGTTGTAATTTTGTGTGAGAGAGGAGTCCACGGGGTCGAGAGAGGGTTGCTCGTCCATACGTGAAACACCAGCAGCGTAACGACAAAGGGACATTTCGCAATAATATATTTCTATACCAATTGGAAACAGTTTACACTCCACAGACTGTTTACATTTAGACGGTCTGGATTGAGTGTCGAGGCCAAGGCAAGCAATGTCCGAAACCGTTTTTTATACCAAGTTCCGGTGTAATAACATGTAATTGGTTACATGAAAGATTGTCACATGATCTTAAGACAATTTTTTATAAGTTTTCTATTTAAATTTTGGTCTCCTTATTGAAGGACAAAAAACTGTCATCCCTGAAGCATGAAAACTGTTTTTAATCCCTAGTGTAGTTAAAAAACTTTAACTAGTATAATCCTCTGAATATTATGAAGTTTTGCAGAATGGATTTACCTCTTATATTCCAATTACTGTTGATAATAAGGTTTTCCTAGTCAATTACCCGCTCGTTCATGTTCCATCAAAGTTAGAAATTTTAATGCACCACTACAAATTGTTTCTACGCTACTTCTACACTAGCAACTACTTCTGGTTTCAAAAGTTCAGTCCAGTTCAACCACGGAGTTGCTTCGAAGTTCGAAACAAGTGATGATGAATCTACGTTTCAACGGTCCTCCTCTTTACGAGATAATTCACTGAGTCAAAGAGAAATAGGGTAGTCTTTGAATAAAACATTGTATAAAACGAAAGCTTGATAATGAACATGGCAAAATACAAAAAGGAAAATATATCTTTGAATTTTTTATTAGAAACTTAATAAATTATTCGCATTAGTCGGTTTCAGGTACGGATACTTCAAATTGTTTATCAGATATCATTAAATAGTGTGGCTGAAAAACTTGATTTTCGCAATTAGCTGACTTTCCACTAATTTCTCCCTAATTTTTTATTTTCCCTGTCCATTTATATTTAAAACCAAATCTCTGATCTTGCAATGTTTTTAATATAGAATCTTTTATAGATAGATTAAAACAAATTTTAATTAATTATACCATTAAGCCATTTCCCTTTCGAAGTAGGCGTGACTCACTCGGTGGAGAAAGGAGTAATGTGGGGAAGGGATAGAGAATTT
This sequence comes from Belonocnema kinseyi, assembly GCF_010883055.1. Classification (NCBI taxonomy): domain Eukaryota; kingdom Metazoa; phylum Arthropoda; class Insecta; order Hymenoptera; family Cynipidae; genus Belonocnema; species Belonocnema kinseyi. The sequence goes on from NC_046664.1 coordinate 51,305,438, forward strand.
TCAGATTGATCCAGAATTCTCGTTTGATTTATGTAAATAACACGTTCGTTCCGCAACACTGCTCCAACCCAGGTTGCTGATCAATCTCTCTAGCAATCACCCCAAGTGAAGATCCTCACAAAGTCGTTATGTAAAGTTCCCCACTTAGGTCCATTAGTGGCCAAGGTCTTTTGTTCCAGGCATCATTCCCTTTATTGACACTCTTTTTATTAACTATTTGCCGTCATACTTTCCTGTCCTGGCATACTTCTCTAGCTTCTTTTATGTCCATCCATTTTTTTCATGCAGGCTCTCGTGTTTCTGTGATTCCTTATGTCTCGTCTAACTAGGGTGTCATTCACACATTCTAACCATTCTTTCCGCGGTCTGCGTCTGGGCACGCTGCCATTTACTTTACCTTGATACACTTGTTTCGTTAGTCGTTCATTTGGCATTCTCTCAACATGCCCGAACCATCTTAACCAGTTTCTTTCCCATGTGTCTACTAGCGTCTCTTCTGCGCTACATTCTTTTAGAATTATCTCGTTACTTACTTTGTCCATCAGAGTTTTTCCGAATATTCTGCGCATGAATGTCATGAAATATCTGGCTGAAGCATGGTTTACGGCTGAATGGCAGCATGGCGCAAGCCTCGCTCCTGCCCGTTTCTCATGCTTAGGACACGTTAAACACACATGAATATTCTTAAGAACATGTAAGTGTCAGAGAAAATTAGCCTGAGTTAAAAATAAAAATATTAGGTTTGCCAATAGCCGACACGTCTCTAAATGGTAAGTTCGCTACCCAGGTGCATCGGTTCGAGCACCAGGTACTGTACCATATATTCTACGAGATTTTTTAAAGAATTTAAATTGTTCCAATTGCCAAAATAACTTCCATTAGTAAGTCGACGATCCGTGTGAATCTAGTCGCGCACTAAGTAGCTTAGCACGTATTCTACGAGATTTGTTTCAAAATGAAGATTCTTCAAACAGCCAAAATTACTAAAAATTATGAGCCAACGATCCAGGTGCACCAGATCGAGCACCAGGTAATATAATGCGTATTCTACGAGACCTTTTAAAGAATTAAAATGTTGTGAATAATGAAAACAATTCCAAATGGTCAGTCGACGACTCGGGTGCACCAGGTCACGCCCCAGTATCCTATCACATATTATACGAGAACTTTTTCAAAATTGAGATTGTTTTAACAGCCAAAATGATTAAAAATTGTGTGTCGACGACCCGGGTGCACCAGGTAGAGTACCAGGTAGTATAATACGTATTCTACGAGAACTTGTTAAAAATTTAAATTTTGTGAATAATGAAAACAATTCCAAATGGTCAGTCGACGACTCGGGTGCACCAGGTCGCGCCCCAGGTATCTTATCACATATTCTACGAGAACTTTTTTAAAATTGAGATTGTTTCAACAGCCAAAATTACTAAAAAATGTGTGTCGACGACCCGGGTGCACCAGGTCGCGCCCCAGGTATCTTATCACGTATTCTACGAGAATTTTTTCAAAATTGAGATTGTTTTAACAGCCAAAATGACTAAAAATTGTGTGTCGACGACTCGGATGCACCAGGTTGCGCCCCATTTAGCTTAGTACGTATGCTACCAGAACTGTTTCAAAATTTAGATTGTTTCAACAGCTGAAATTACTAAAATTTGTGAGTCGACGATCCGGGTGCAACAGATCGAGCACCAGGTAGTATAATACGTATGCTGCGAGAACTTTTTAAAAATTTGAATTTTGTGAATGATGAAAACAATTCCAAATGGTGAGTCGGCGACCTGGGTGAACCAGGTCGCATCTCAGGTAGTTTAGCACGTATTCTATGAGACATTTTTCAAAAGTTAGATTATTCCACCAGCCAAAATTACTAAAAATTAGTGTCGACCTGGGGCGTGACCTGGTGCACCCGGGTCGTCAACTAACCATTTCAATTTTTTTGCTATATTGACAAACTTTAAATTTGTCAAATGTTTTCGCAGAATAGTATTAAACTACCATGTGCTCGACCTGGCGTAACCGGATCATTGACTCACAACTTTTAGTGATTTTGGCTGTTAAAACAATCTAAATTTAGAAAAGGTTTCGTAGAATACGTTCTAAGATACTGGGGCGCAACCTGGTGCACCCAGGTCTTCGACTCACCATTTAGAACGATTTTTATTATTAAAAAGAATAAATTTTGAAACTGTTCTCGTCGAATACATATTAAACTACATGGTGCTCGACTTAGTGCACCCGGATCGTCAACTCACAATTTTTAGTTATTTTGGCTATTAAAACAATCTAAATTTTAAAAAAGTTCTCGTAGAATACGTGTTAAAATACCTGGGGCGCGACCTGGTGCACCCGGGTCGTCGATTCGCCATTTGGAATTGTTTTAATCATTCACAAAATTTAAATTTGTAAAAATTTCTCGTAGAATAGTATTAAACTATCTTGTGCTTGACCTGGTGCACCCGGATCGTTGAGTCACTAGTTTGAGTAATTTCGGCTGTTTGAACAATCTAAATGTTGAAAAAGTTCTCGCAGTATACGTGCTAAGATACCTGGGGTGCGACCTGGTGCACCCGGGTCGTCGACTCACCATTTGGAATTGTTTTCATCATTCGCCAAATTTAAATTTGTAAGAAGTTCTCATAGAATAGTATTAAACTACCTGGTGCTCAATCTGGTGCATCCAGATCGTCGACTCACTAATGGTAGTTATTTGGGCAATTGGCACAATTAAAATTTTTTTAAGTTCTCGTGGAATACGTGCTAAACCACCTGGTGTGCGACCCAGTGCACCGGGGTAATAAACTTATCATTTAGAGACGTGTCGGCTTTTGGCAAACCTAAGATTTTCATTTTTAATGCAAGCTCATTTTCTCTGACACTTACACGTTCTTAAGAATATTCATTTGTGGTAAGTGTGTCCTAAGCATGGGAAACGGACAGGATCAAGGCTTGCGCCATGCTGCCATTCAGCCGTGACCCATGCTTTAGCCAAATATTTCCAAGTGTCTTGCCATGCTTGAGCCATGCAAACTTGTTTCACGCGGGCGTCTATCTAATTCCTCATCTATCTTCACGTCCATAGTAAATAAGCTACCAAGGTATACGAACTTATCAACTTGTTCAATTCTCTTATCATTTAATAAAATATCGCTTAGTGTTTTCTCACTCTTTCCTTCAAACACCATAGTTTTTGTTTTATTTGCGTTAATTTTGAGGCCCATGCTCTTCATGCTTGCATTTAGTTTATTCAACATTCTTTGTAAGTCTTCGATTGACTCTGCCATAACGACCTTATCATCTGCGAACACTAACCCACGTACCCTTACTATTTCGAGATCCACACCTTTTTCGTCGAAAAGAGCCATTATTAAACACTTGTCCATGAATAATATAAATAACCATGAAGACATAACGCATCCTTGTCTAACTTCTTGAATAACATCGAAACAGTCACTCAATTTCCCATTCATTCAAAAGCTTTTTCTTGTTCAACGACTTACGATACTTAATAAGCTAATCCCTCTGTAATTATTGCAGTCGCTTTTATCTCCCTTTCTTTTGTGTATTGGTACGATAATCGCTTTTTTCCAATCGTGTGGGACGTCTCCCATCTCGAAACAATGAATGTTTAATTTAGTATTATTAGGACTACAAAAGCATCATTTACTTGAAAAAAGTGGCTGAAAGTAATTTTTTACCAAAGAAGAAACTAAAGGTGAATAATGTGCATTATTAATGTGCCTAACGATTTTTTTATTTAAAATTATTCAAAAGAATTTTTAAAATCTCATAAATTCTATTTAGATTAGTAAAATGGAACACAAACTGCTACGGTGAGACGTACTAACAGCCGAATTCATCCGAACGCCGCCGAGTTTAACCGAGTCTGATTTCTCGAAAATACCCACTACGATTTTTGGGTTCCAACCCTTAACATCAAAAAAGAACCCCCCCCCCCCTGCAACGTAGATACAACTTTGTCAAAAAATAACATCTTTTAGAATTTTACAATGGCAATAGAGTTTCTGATTTTTGGGCTCCTCGAAAATACCCACTGCGATTTTTGGGCTCTAACCCTTAACGCTAACCACGTTAACCACGTGGATACGAGTTTATCAAAAAATAACTTTTTTTAGAATTTTACAATGTCAATAGAGTCTCTGATTTTTCGGCTCCTCGAAATTACCCGCTACGGTTTTTGGGCTCCGACCCTTAACGTTGAAACTAAACCCCTCTCTACCACGTAGATACAACTTTGTCAAAAAATAACTTTTTTTATCATTTTACAAAATCAATAGTCTGATTTTTGGGCTTCTCGAAAATAACCGCTACGATTTTGAGACGTGATGAGAATATGTTCGTTAAATTCGAAGGAGCTTTAACAAAAGAGAATTCACAACCGCCAAATAACAGTTTTCGATTTTTTGACCATTAATGTTAAAAGGATTGCGCAAAAATGTAACGTAAAGACAAAGACCGCGCGCACAGCGCCCCATGAGAATGTTCCCGCATGGTGGGCAGAATTTTTTTTATTGGTAATGTATTTTTGTATTCTGGATATATCTGTCCAACTTTCATACAATTGGCGCAGTTTTATTGTTTGAAAAAATTCCAATTTTTTATTAAATATCAATAATAAGTCCAAAAAATGGGAATTGTTATTTATCAGGCTACTGTAACACATGCGAATATTGTAATATAACACACTATTTAAATTTGAATAACCAGTAATAAATGAAAAAATACACTGCATTATCGGGTACAGTAATCTACATGATAGAAAGGGGTTGATTTTTAACGTTAAGGGTTTCAGCCCAATTATCGTTGTGGATATTTTCGAAGAGCCCAAAAATCAGAGACACTATTCCTGCTGTAAAATTCCCAAAAATATTATTTCTTGACAGTCGTATCTACGTGGTATAGAGGGGTTGATTATTTAAGTTAAGGGTTGGAGCCCAAAAATCGAAGCGGGTATTTTCGAGGAGCCCAAAAATCAGAGACTCTATTCACTCTATTGCCATTGTAAAATTCTAAAAAAAGTTGTTTTCGACAAAGTTGTATCTGTGTGGCAGATAGGGATTTATTTTTGACGATAAGGGTTGGAGCCGAAAAATCGTAGTGGGCATTTTATAGGAAACCAAAAATCAGAGACTCTATTCAAGCTGTACAATTTTTAAAAAATTTATTTTTTGACAATTTCATATCTACGTATTACAAAGAGGTTAATTTTTTACTGTAAGGGTTGGAGACCAAATATCGAAGTGGGTATATTCTGGGAGCCCAAAAAAAGCCCAAAAATATGCCGTGATTAAATTACTGAAAATTTTCAATTTTTTGAAGGGGGTTGATTTTTGAAGTTAAGGGATGGTTTTGGGAAATCTTTTTTCGGATTTCGAGAGCCCAAAAGAATCCCAAAACTCTCGTGGAATTGAATTTTTATTATTTAGTGATTTTAAGAAGTGGAGATGCTGGGTTAATGTAAGCTGGCACCTCCACAAAAAAATTTATTTTAAAAAAAAGTAAAGGAGACCAAAAAATTTAATTTACGAACAAAAAAAGCACAAAAAACCGAAAATTCTTTGCTATGAAGAATCCCACAATTAAATTGTGAACGTGCTAGCTTAATAGACCTAGTTTAAAATACTTCGCGATGCATTAGACGCATACTAAAAACTACAAAAAATCCATTGAATTAAGTAGAATTAAGTGAATTTGGAAGAATTCGAATGAACTGTAAAAACCAATAGAATATCAAAAAAAATTAAAATAATCTCTTGAAATTATTGTAATCTCTTTAAAATTCCTTATAAATCTTTTAAAATTCCTTAAAACCTTTGTAAGCTCTTTAAGGAGGTATCTCTATATAGATTGATGAAAAAATCGATTTTTTTTATTGTACAAATCAAAAGTATAACATTTCAAGAGTACTATGTCAAAATTTTAGACCGAAATTCGGAACGGTTTAGCTGCTATGGCTATTTTCGCTAAAGTTCTTCAGCGCGCTGAGCAGGTAGGCATTATCCACCGCAAACTTTAAACGCGTTTATCTTGAAATCAGATTTTTCAGATTTTTCGAATTTATGGGCACGAGAACTCAGCGAATTTTGAACATATTGAAACAAAAAAAAAACGCCATTTTTAAGATAATTTAATTGTCTGGTTGATATACCTTTTTGTTTTTGTGCAAAATTATTATTTAACCCCCTATTTTCATAAACAATTAAAATAAAAAAATTGTAACTTTTTTTCTGTCATTTTGTAAGATAATTTTTCCAAGCTTTGAAAATATGTATATGGACAAGGTATACATCTTATAATAACAAAAAAACCCGATTGAAATCTTTCAGAAAGGCACAGGACCGATGGCGTTGTCCATAAAACCGGAGGGGAAAAAAGTTGTCAACTTTCGCGCTTCATGGTGGATTTGTTTATTAACATTTTGCATTAAAAAAAGTGTTTTTATAGTAATGAAACGTCAATAAATATCAGTCCAAATTTGAGATCGATATACTGTGTAGTTTTGTGACAGAACATTCCCAAAGTTTTCTTCAATTTTCCGCTTTTTGAATACCCTAAAATACTTTAAACCTTTTTACATCTTTTGAAATCCCTTGACAATTTTAAAAATCATGATAATTACTTGAAATTTTTTGATATACTGTGAAACATTTCTAGTATTTCGAAATTTTTTGAAATCCCTTGCAATTTTTTAAATCCTTTAAAGTTTTCCAACGTTTTTGAAAATTCCTTGGAATTTAAATCTTTAAAATCTTTTAGAAGAATTTCAAATGCTTGGAATCTATTAAAAATGCCCCATGATATAGCAAATCAATTCAACAAATTGTAATCCCTTTACATTTTATTAACTCTTAGAAAATGTTTCGAATTTATAATAATGCCTTTAAATCTTTAAAATCCTTTAAAATTCCTTCAAATTATAGAAATCAATTCAATATTCTATGCAATTCACAAAAATATTATAAAGCCCCATCCAATTATAGAAAATCTGTTCATATTTTATGATATCAGGGAAATTTTCTGTAAAAAACCTGGAAAGCTTTTAAAACCTATTACAATTATTGAAATCGTCGGAAATTACTTGGATATTTTTAAATCTCTTGGAAATGCCTCAGATTTGAATATCCTCAAATATTTCAAATATTTCAAATATTTCCAAATTTTTTTTAATCCCTTGAGATTTTTTAAAGCTCTTAAACATTTCTTTGGAATGTGTTAATATATTCAAAGATTTTCCAAATCCTATTGAATCCGTTCAAATTATTTAAATGTTTTTAAAAAATCTCGGAACCTTAAAAAATTTCCTAAAATATCTAAATTCCTTTAATGTCCCTTCTAATTTTTAAAAATTCTTAAAAATTTATTTGACTTTTTATTGTTGTCTTTTGAAAAGTGACTATAGTGATTTTATTTTTGAAAAGTGCCTAAGAAGTGATCTGGGAAAAAAGTGACTGTGTGACAGCCCTGATCATTCTACACAGCTACATATAGTAAAGTGCGTCCTACAGAAACTCCTTGACATTTGCGATTTTCTTCAAAATTCCGGACTTTCCTGACCTGTATCTCCGTTCCTTAGGATTAAAATTTAATTTAAGGTCAAGGACTTACCTTCTAATTTCCTAACACACTTGATTTTTCCGGGATATTTGTCAGGATAACCAGGACTGAAAAATTCGTATTTGTTTTCATGTTCCTTGAAAACGTCTTCCTCGAACATTTTACACTCTGAATTCTTGTCTGCATCTCTCATATGACGTCCTCGATTACGAATTTTAGATGAATACGTTGATATCGTAGTCAAATTCTCGTTCGCCCCACTTTTAAAGGGCGCTTTGGGGTTTGATGTGGGGATGACTTTCTGGAATTGAAAAAATACACTCTATTTTATGATATAGAAATTCCATTCTAAATCAAGCAGAGAGATCTAGAGTAGCAGTGTAGATATTCCGGAAGCTATTTTTTCGCCGTGAGAATTCTTTCTCTTTCAGTTAATTCCAAGAATATAAAAAAACTTCGAAACAGAGAAGATGAGGGCGATTTTTCTTTTGAACTCTTAAAAGTGGATTTTCTCAAACCCCCACTTTTTACCATTTTTTTTTTAAGTAAACGCTTACATGTGCTACTTAGCATCGGAATTTCGTTTTTGGCAAACCACTGCTTCACAATAAAATTTTTTTGATATTTCCCGAGTAAAAATGCTTCGACTTGAGTTCGATTTGATTATGTCTTCAGTTGGCCTTCAAGACATCGATGTCTGGCTGCGTCTCAAAATTGAGTCGAGACATAAGCCTTCGTCTCATATGTATGGCCAGGACAGGTAAAACGGCGTTTACTTAGTCATAAAAATTAGACTAAAGAGATAAATTTATGTATTTAAGACATAGAAACTTGTCTCCTAGACATGAATTGAAGTCTGGCTCCGTCTCAAAAGTGAGACATGCTCAAGTCGACCTTCTCGACTTCAGCATGTCTTGATTGGGGGCATTTCAAGTCGAACTCAAGTCAAAGCATTTTTATTCGGGTTCTCATTTACACATTGAGAAATCTGAATCGCTTACGAGAAAAAATCTAATAACCGATAGGATGTTTTCCTTATATAATCAGAAACTGTGAAGAAATATAGAAAAAATAAAAAAGGCGGGGCTTACCCAAAAATCTCCTGTTTTTTTTTCAACGTACTTTGAAGACAAAAAGAAAATTTTCAGTAAACCCATACCATTTTTATTTTCAAATATTTTTTTCAACTTCTTCTAATATAAAAAGGCATTCTATGCCTTTATTAGCTGTAATTTTATTTAATAAATACATATTTATATTTTTTTTATTTTTCTAATAAGCGACATAACACATCACAAAAGAGCAATAGATATTTTTTGTAGAACTTTTCGATATGTGTAAAATTCAATTTGTAAGTCATTTTTTCATAAAATGCATTGTCTTACCAAAAACAAAACTTAACAGATATGTATTACATATTACCATCTATTTTTAAAAAGATGTTTAAGTTGGGTTTTTAGGAAAATCCACTTTTAAGAATTTTAGGAAGACCGACGCTACTTTGCCATTTTTTACATTATTAATTTGTTTCAAAAAAGTATACCTTTTTTAGGAATTTTCAGGTAATTTCAATGATTTAGGAAAAATCAAAAGAAAATTCTTGGTTAAACTGTAAATGAATATCCTATCTATATTTCAAAATTATATGTCTAGATGAAAAATTACTCAGACACTATGACATGAACTTTTCTTAAAATGATATATCATTTGAACAAATAATTCTTACTTTGTGTTAACTTTCTAAAGAATATAATGCGCATCATATTTCACAAACCGAAAGACGAATAATTATGAATTTTAGTGTCATATTCCAATATCAAATATTAAATGTCGGTTTTAAGTTCTAAAATTCATTTGAGCAAAAAGTAAAAAAATCAATCGAGGACTTGAAAAAAGTAACGTACCTTCAATCATTTTTTCCGATTTTCTTTAAGTTACTTGTCGTGCCTAAAGTCAAATATCTGAAAAAATACTGTTTTTATGATTTAACGAATCGAAATATTATAACTGATGCCATTCTAAATGAAAAACATTATTTTTTATGAAAAATATTAAAATTCACAAAAAAAAAACAATTATTTTACCTATGTTTTCTGCAATTGAATTTTTTCGCATTTTAAAAATTGGTAACAGTAGAGTTGTAGAGAATGTTTTTCTGGAAAAAATAAGCCATCATTTATTAAAATTCGATCATTTTTCAAAAATATATTTTGATTTTTAAAATCATAGCAAATCTATTTTTTTCAGATATCTAAATTTTTGCACGACATCTACCTTAGGGCATGTGACACATTCTAATACCTAAATTACCGACCTCACTTATTTAGTTCATTGAATATTATTTTTTAAACTTAAGAACTTTTTTTGTAAATAAAATAATGGACTGAAACTTTAAAAAATGTATCAGAAGACCATAAAGTACGTTTATGTACTTCATTTGAGTAGGAATTTCGCTAAAAACTATTTTCGAAAAAATTAACTGGGACCATTTTTTGACATAGCCTTGAAATGTTTTGAACTTAGAAACTTATTTTCATATTCAAATTATCTGCAAGGAGTAAAAACACGTACATAAACAAATTAAGTTCTCATGTTTAAAGAAAATTCAGTAAACTGAAAAAGTTAAGGCGGTAAATATTTCAGTGGTATTTGAGTGTGTCACATGCACTTAAGCGTAAATAATTAGGAAAATATAATAAAATACATAATTAACTGATAAAATTCTGACTTGAATGCAAGAAAACTAAGAATCTCTAACATCATTTTATTAAAATATTTAAAAACTGATGAACAGCGGGTCAATGTGTGCTTTTTTAAGAAAAAATTTTAAATTGATTTAAAACCACGTAAAATCGACAATTTCGATATTTAGATACCATAAAGTATGTACCAGTAAAGTTTTATATCATTTTGGCTTCTTGTTTTTGGTTGAGAAATAGAGGCACTTAAAACTATAAGCTTTTTTTGCTAAAATCATTTATATATTTTATTATAATAATTATTCATTATTCATTATTGTTTTAAATATAAAAATTAACGAATTTTGATCAGAAGAAATTATTTTCTCTACTAAATCATGTACCAGACAGCTTAGTAGTGTGTTATCATGTTTGACCCAGCATTTAATTTTTTTTCTTTCTGACATCCCATTCGAAATTAGTGGCCCCGAATACCTCTTCTACCCAGCTTCTGACAAATATATAAAAAAATTGTTAATTTGGCCACCATACTGGATCCGCCAATATGGCGGCAAGTTTCAGACAAGTACGACTTAAACTCAGATTTTAGCTACTTTGATGGTACCTGGCCCACTGTGTGATGTATAGAAAAAATCTTCGGTATTAATATTTTTGTTATGAAAGCTGACAAAATTAGGAACTCTTTTCTTCATAAAAACTCGATTTGTATCTAAATTTAACAAAGTCATTTTGAATAAAGGTTATGAACTTCCAGCAAGGAAATGTTTCTTAGGCTGGATGGAAGGTCGAAGATCAGATGTTAAATATGGGGATTGATTTATAGTTCAGAGTTGAAATGTAAAATATTATGCGGAGCTAAAAGTCATAGGTTAGGAGTAAAGGTGAAGGGCAAAAAGTTAGAAGTAATATATCAGGAATTTACATAAAAGGTAAATGGTAAGAGATCAAAAAGAAGATGTCAAAGGTTAAAGGTGATTAATCGCAGCTCAAAGGTCAACTTTCTTAAGTCACAGATCTTAGGCCATAATTATTGCAAAGGTGTTATACTTATCACTTACGATTAAAGAGGTAAAGATTTAAGGTTCATAATCTGTAATCTTTCTGGTATACATATAAAAGGTGAAGGGTTAGAAATCAAAAGATAGATCAAAGGTTAAAGTTTGCAAATCATAATTCATAAATCAAAGTTCAGTTCAACATTCCAGCTCATAATGATTTCTATGGTATTATTCTTATCACTCGTAGCATTCGTTAGAGGGGTGAAGGTTCACGGGTCAAATGTCAGGGATATCAAAGGTCAGGAGTCATAATAGTTGCATCAGTGTTATTCTTATCACCTGCATCATTAATTATTACAGTCAGAGATCAAAAGAAAGACATCATGCGCTAAGGGGTATTGGTCAAAGCTAGAAGTAATAATTCGAACGTCAGAGTTCAATCAACATTCGAGGTCATAATGGTTGCAGATGTGAAGGGCCGCGGATCAGGCTTAAGAGATATATATGAAAGTTCAGAGATCAAAAGGAAGATGTGAAAGATCAAAGTGATTGGTCGCAGCTCAAGGGTCATGGGTCAAAGTTCAAGAGAGAGACAGAGAGAGACAAAGTTCAAGAGAGAGACAGAGAGAGAGAGACAGAGAGAGTTAAGGGTTCGCTTTCAAAGGTGAAAGGCCAGATATCAAAAGCAAGATATAAAGGATTAAAGGTGATTGGTCGCAGCTTGAGAAACATATTTTAAATAGCAAAGGTTCGAATGGCCAGATATCAGGGATTCATATCAAAGGTAATTAGGTGCAGTTAAAGGTTGATAGGTCAAAGGTCAGGAGTCAAGTCAACATTCCAGCTTATAATGTTTGTTGTGTTGTTATAGTTTTATTACATGATCAACATTCATGCCGGCATCAGTATTGAAATATTATCAAAAGATAGCATATCTAATTTAAGACATCAGCCAATGCACTAACCTCGGAATCTAGAGTCAATGATGCGTTGAGAGAATTCGATTTGTCAGGAAGAGATTCGGATGAAATTCTATTACTGGAGGGATTCATTGAAAAGCTTTCAGTCTCCTCTTTTTGCAGAGGATTTGACGGCGTAGAAGACAAGCTGGTGATGTGGTGGACCCTTGCGTCGGAGACACGTAAGATGCCATCAGCTTGGCTCCCTTCGGATTCCATTTGAAGCCAAGGCGCCAAGACCTCATTCGTTGCAGTGACCGACGGAAATCCCAAATCCAATCGAGACCCAGATTCGAATCTGTCTATCATGGCATTGCCACTGCTTGATTCTGAATCCACCATCTTACTTCTGCTTTCACTGCCGGCATCCAATGAACTTCCTGAAGGTAAAACAGTGGATGTCACTCTCGAGGATCTACTGCTCCTTCGAAATCCGGAAGTCGTCCAGTTTGGATCTTCAATGGCATGCGACGTCCTCGTGGACGTTCCAGCAACTGAAATCAAAAATATATGCAGACTTTAAGAATTACTATATTTAAAACGTAACTTAATTATAATACTTTCTGGAACTTTTCAGAGATTTCGAACATGTATATCTACCGCTTCCAAGAAAATTTTCTAGGCGAAATTTATGAAAACAGAGTATATTAAGTAGAAAAACAGAAAATAGAATAACTCTAAAGATTAAGCTTCAGTCGGCAATATTTCAGAATGAATTCGTAATATAAGGAGTATATAACTTGTAAATCATGAAAAAGCCCAGGAAATTTAATTGGTCAAGGAAATTCAATAAAAATTCAGGGATTTAAAAGAAAAATCTTGCAAAAGTCAGGAAATTTCTATAATAGACACTTGAAATAATTGTTCAAAGATAATAAATTTGACCCCTTTCATTTTTAATCCAAAATTATTTTCTTTCATTTGTAAAGGGTACTGTGCTAAAAATGTTACATGGTTAGATGTTAAATGGTCAGGGAAAATCAAAAATTGGTCAAGAAAAAATTAGAGAATTTTCAAAATTAAGTTTTGCGGCCATCCTGGTATAATATTCTTGTTAGTAACTTACTTGATTTCTATTTTTATATACATACATATATTTCTTTTTCGTCATTTGCTTTCCCCTGATGATCATATTTTTAGGTAAAAATAATATTATTTGGTTGAAAATTCAGCAATTTCCGTGTCACCCTTTTTGGCATAAGATTAACTTTTTTGCTTTAAATTCACGTTTTAGTGTTTAAAATGAAATTAAAACATTTTTGAAAATTTACTTTTTTGTAAATTAATAATAATAATTCACTAATTCAGATATGCTTCAATTCAAAATTTTTGTTTTTGGGTAGAAAACTAATCTTTCCTATCTTGACTAAAAAATATTTAAAATTCGCCTACTTGGTTAGAAAATTCAACCATTTAGTTGAATAATCATCTCATTGGCTGAAAATTTTACTAATTTGTTGAAAGTTCGTTTTTTTTATTTTTTTTATTTGAATAATAACTTCTCTATTTTTGTTTACAAATTATCTCTATTTGTAAAAAAATTCAACTATTTGATTGAAAACTCATGTATTTTGTTGAAAAATTGTGTTTTCGATAGAAATTGAATATTCTTAGTCGTAAATTTAACTTTTCTTTTGTTTTTTGAAAATATATATTTTTAGTTTAAAATTCAACTACTTTTTTTTTACGTTTGTCTTTTGGTACAAAATTAATTTATAGTGGCAGAAAAGTCATCTCTTTTTATTTAAAAACTCGATCAGTCAGTTGAAAATTAAAAAAACATGGTTAAAGATCGAATAATAGTATTGAAAATATTATTTCGTTATTGAAAATTTTAACAATTTGTTAAAAAGTCATCTGTTTTATTCGAAAATGCACACTATATTGTTCAAAGTTAGTCCTTTTGGATTGCAAAATGATTCTTAATGGAGAAAAGTCATATTTCTTGGTTGAAATAATTTTTTTTTTTAATTATCAAACAGAAATCTGAAATTTTTTTATTTTGATTATTAAAGATTCTATGTTAAGAATATTACAAGAATATATTAGGCTTGTCTTGCAATATTGATTGTCTTTATTTTATCTTATTGTACGATTCTGAAATATTCTCTAATTTTCTTGATAAAAGTGTTTGCGATTGTTTAAAAAAAGGTAGATTCTATAAAGAAACAGCAATAATACTTAATACAACATTACCATTCATTTAAGTAACATAAACCAATTACTATCAGAAATTATTGTGATTAAAACTTATAAAAATAAATCTTTTTTTATCCTACAATCCATGCATATTGATTTTAGTTATTATGTATAATTTTACTAAAAATTTGCTTCGTGTATTTCACATGCTAGAAAATGAGACTTGAGTGTTTCGAGAAACTCGTTGAGAAAAGAGTCTTCTTTTGTTGATGGAAGATAAATTTATTATATTCT
>NC_046664.1:51320201-51322824 GCF_010883055.1 Belonocnema kinseyi
GTAACCTTTTAAATCCTCGTCTTCTGCTTTTTTGACACGTTTTCTTGTTTTGAATTTAGTTTGGTTAATTTGAGCTCAGGCTATTTCATATTTTCAAATTTATTTTTTTTCTGATGAAATTAGAAGAACACTTAAAATTAAATATAATTGAACGGCTGGCGACCAAAAGGGGACACGGCCGGATTCAGCCTGAGAAGTATTGTTCTGAGTGTCAATTTTAAAAATATTTCTAATTTCAATTTTAAAGACTGATACTTGTAGAGAATTTCAAGGCGCATCTTTTTTTCCTCTTGTAGAAACTTATAGGTTTTGTAGTTTTTGAGATAATTGGTAAAAAGTGAATTTTTTGAAAACGAAAAATTCCAATCTTTTTTCACTTTAACTCGCGCTAATTTAGCTAATTTTCATCATTTCCCAATTTTTTCAATACAAAGTACGTGTTTAAGTCTTCTAAAACGATCTAAGAAAGAAAAACGAGAATATTATAATAAACAAAAAAGTTATTAAATTTTTTTTTGAGGCAATGCAGTTATCTTGACGCATATTATTGAACAAGAATAAATTAATCAAACAATATTTTATTAGAAACTAATTTTAGTCATTTTCGTCACTCTCTTCAGTTTCTTCGGCATCTGGATTCTGAGTTTGTACTTTTAAAAAATATGATTCGAAAAATTCTTTTCCTTTAGCGCTTAAATACTGGAAGAGATTTTTTACATCCTTTATTTTGGCAGCTTTTAATCCGATTCGGGGCGAAGGACTTTTCGAAAGATTTTCTAGTTTAAGCGTAGGTTTAAAGAAAAAAGTGGTTGGATTTTGCAACTCATATTTGTCAAAAACATCCACTTTTCCATCAGGAAAAACATGCAAAACGATCCGGCCGTGTCCCCTTTTGGTCACCAGCGGTTCAATTTATGAACACGAAATCAAAACATTTGTACATATAATACGAATTCATCGATTGTATTTAATTATGTAGGGACAAATTTACATATAATATTTTGCAGTAGACATGAATTTTTTAATATGAGAAACTAATGAATGAACTTTTCATTTAAAAAATAAATTCGATTATAATAGTATGAAAAAAATTTGTTTCGTTTCGCAGTCAGTAAGTGTTTGATCATTTCTCTTAAATTGTATTATTCCAGTAAAACTAGTTTCGAATATTAATACATAAAAAATGTTTAATTTTTTTAATTAAGATCATTTTTTAAATATATTCAGTTTCTCCTAACATCAGACAGTTTTCAACAGAAGTTGAGCTTCTCAATATGAGCTAAAGCAAATAAAATCCTACTTGAGAAAGTCAGCTTTAGTCGGCCTTACAGTCTCTCACTTCTTAAGCTCACAATTCAAGTTAAACGTTGAAAGCTTAAACAAGTTAATTTTTAAGTAATAGAAATAAACATTTTCAACCCCTATCTAAATTATCTAATGACTGAAAATTTTGTATCTGCCGTATTGTTTCAGCCTTTTGGTTTGAATTAAACTATTTCAAATTTGTTTCTTTTAACCAAGAAGATTAATTTTCAGCAAAGTAGTCACATTTTCAACAAACCAGTTGAATTTTGAACCAAATTATCCAATTTTCAATGAAAAAAGAATAAACTCGAACCAAAAATAGTTAAATATTCAATCCAAAAAGACTAATTCTTCAGACGAGAGTTGAACTTTCAACAAAAAGATTAATTTTTAACAAATAATGTAAAGGGTCACATTAAAAAAATTAATGTATTTGAATTCTTAACTAAAGAGTTTTATTAAATTTTACGCAAAATAATGAAATTTTAAAGAAAATAACTGAATTCAAACCAAAGAATGGAATTTTCCACTTACAAAGCTGATTTATCAAGTAAACATATAATATTTGATATTTAACAAAATGTCGAAATATGTAGTTTGGTTAATTTATACTGAAATTTTCCAAAATTTTTTCATTTTTTATACGTTTCATGCTCTCTTAATTAAATTAAAACAATACGTTGATATTTTTGACGTTCAAACCAAAATTTGGTCTATGTTTTACGGATCCTATGTAAACGAATTTTTATGGATCTTGTGTAAAAATAACTCATGTTTCAGAATGCGTAAAAATTATAAAAGAATTTTCATTTGAAACTTAAAAATATTTAAGTGTTGTTCTGATTTATCAAAAAAGCGTCAACTAATAAAAAAGCAAAAAAAAATTTTTGCAACTTTAGGTACAAATTATTCTATCTAAGATTATTTACTTCCATAATACTCATCCAAGAAAAATTGAAAAGTAATTATTTTTAACACATGGAAAAAATTTAATTTAAAATAAAAATTTTTTAAGTCGACTTGCCCCATGCTGAGAAAGTTTAAAAATGTTTGCTTTCATTTTTTTTTTTTTGACAAGAATAAAAAACCCAAGTGCGAATTGCCGGAGCTGAATGCACGGCCCAGTGTTGGTCCAATTTTGGCAGCCAAAGGTCGGCTAAAGTTATTTGGGTCAATATCGGCATTTTAATCGGCCCAGTATTGAGCCAGTGCTGGAAGCATATATTGGCTATTTATATTTGCCGATCCTCCACCGATGCTTGGCCCAGAATCGGCACTTTATTGCGCCAAGTCTCACTTTTAGTACGGGGAACCATGT
>NC_046664.1:51322924-51341617 GCF_010883055.1 Belonocnema kinseyi
TTGCGCCAAGTCTCACTTTTAGTACGGGGAACCATGTTTCACGAGAATCAGCCAAAGTCTGGCCTAGTGACGGTACATTACTGGGCCAAGTGTCACTTTTACAACGGCAAACCTTGTTTTACTTAAATTAGCCCAATGTTGAGCCAGTGCTGGCAGCCTATATTGACTATTTATATTTGCCGATCCTCCACCGATGCTTGGCCCAGAATCGGCACTTTATCGCGCCAAGTCTCACTTTTAGTACGGGGAACCATGTTTTACGAAAATCAGTCGAAGTCTGGCCTAGTGACGGTACATTACTGGGCCAAGTGTCACTTTTACCACGGCAAACCATGTTTTGCTTAAATTGGCCCAATGTTGAGCCAGTGCTGGCAGCCTATATTGGCTATTTATATTTGCCGATCCTCCACCGATGCTTGGCCCAGAATCGGCACTTTATTGCGCCAAGTCTCACTTTTAGCACCTAATAAACAAATCTTAAACGAAAGATAAAAAAAAAATATTATTCAAAAATTGTCAAAGTTCACGATGAAATTTTTTAAGCTCTGTCATTGACAATTTTTGAATGTTCATGAAAAATTTCATTTCCTGTCATTACAAAAATTTGTAAAGTAGGCTACAACGGAAAAAAACGAAATACTACGCAAAGAAAAATTTTAATCGATTTAAATTATTTATTTAAAAATTATTGTATTGGTATTCCTATTAAAATTTCATGTATTTTACATTCACAGAACTTCGCACAATAATAAATATTTAGAAAAAGAGAGCTTCAAATTTG
Source organism: Belonocnema kinseyi (assembly GCF_010883055.1). Lineage (NCBI taxonomy): Eukaryota > Metazoa > Arthropoda > Insecta > Hymenoptera > Cynipidae > Belonocnema > Belonocnema kinseyi. The sequence continues at coordinate 51,323,706 of NC_046664.1, forward strand.
GTTCTTTAGCTTTTCTGAATTGCAGCTTATGAGGATGACTTTTTCACGGAGTTTCAACTTGTCGGTTTAGCGCAGTGGTTAGCACTTCCGACTGATAGGCGATAGATTTAGGGATAGATTATGTAGGTTCGATACCCCGTAGCGTTAGAAATTTTATTTATAATATAATGTTCAAAAGGTAATATATGTATTCAATCTAAACAGGACCATTAATATTTATATTCAAAGTACTCGCAATCAATTAATATTTATTTTTTAAATACCTTTTTTGTCATATCCTTAGACCTTAGACTATAGCAGTATTGGTACCCAGTGTTGGGCCGACAATGGCAGCCAAGTCAATGCTATAGTTATGAATCCGGTAATGGTGCAAAGATGGGAGCTAGGTTTGGTCCAATACTGGTACCCAGTGTTGGGCCGCCAATAGCAGCCAAACCTTGACTGCCAAGTGCAGGCCATGGTTATCATTCCGTCATTAGCGCGATAATGTCAGCCAAGCTTCGGCAATATTTTTGCTGGCTAATGAACCAATGTTGGGCCGTATGTGACTTCGCACATGGGAAGAGGAAAGAAAAATGAGAAGGCAGCCAACTAAATCCCCTTCCTTCTCTTTTTATTTCTTCCTTTTTTCTTATTTTTATGATTAGCCAATTACAATAAAAAAAACATTTGTAGCAAATTAACCACCAACTTTTCAGCACTCACACAGCATCCTTGTCAAGCAAAAAAAAACATTTTGTAGCAGGCAGGAACAGCAACGACATAACGATGCTCTATTCCTGACACCTGAGAATGGATATGTGTGCCGAAACTTTAGTGATTGTTTTTCACATATGGTTTTTTATTGTGATTTGTTAATAATGAAAATAAAAAAAGAATAAAGAAATAAAAAGAGAATGAAGGGGATTTGGTTAGTTGCCTTCTCATTTTCCTTTCCTATTTTTTATTTTTGTCCAAGAAACGAAATTTTTTCTTTATTTTTGTTACAAATTTCTTTATCTTTTTTCAAATTGCAACAGGAATGTTTTCTGGTGGTTGTCCAAATTTGGTCATTGGATCCTTGGTATTATTTTCAGTAATTTTTCCCATCATTTTGAGTTTGTTTAGCCGAACTTATTAAACAGTTCCAGATAAATATGCAACAGTAGAAAGTAACCAGTCTTTTCTGTTAAATTTTCAGCGATATATTCCATTTTTTTCGTAAAATTTAGAATGACAAGGAATCTTTTATTTCTAAGAGAAAAGTGGAAAATCGTGTGGCTCCGTCACCAACAAAACTACTGCAGATTGAAAGCTTTAAATTCCAGTAACACAAGCAGCACGCGAACTCTGCAAAGCTGCCACCAATTTCTGTCTTTGGCTCATTCAAATTTTGTTCAGCGATAAATCGAATTTGTGACGGTTGACATACGAGTTCAAGCGGATTCCGAACGATTTGAAACTTGATTTTCCATTCCGTGCATTCAGTAGCCTAGCATGGAAATTGAATAAATATCCGATTGTATAGTTAAAAACTACATCTCGTAGGATTTAATTTATCTTTTATTTCAGTTTTTTTATAGTAATTGTATATGTAACAGCTAGCCATGGCTCCACCCTAAACCAACCCAACTAGCATGGTTCTGGCACGAACCGTTGCCAAGTCGCTATTTAATTCTTCATGCACGACATGCTAGCACATAGGTGCTCGTAAATCATACAAAACAGGAAAGAGAAACAACGTCCACTCTTAATAGAGATGCAAAATTTCAGGAAATTATCAAAATTAGCGGAAAATATGAAATACTGTATGTATTTTCAGAAATTAATGCCGTGTGAGATTTGGACAAGCTCACAGTAAACCCCGGGATATGAAACCGCTGCATATCGTTCTGATTATCAAAGTCCCCAGGCGGAAAAATTATATATAGTTTATATATAGTGTGAAGTTTTATATATTATATTCACTTTTTTTATACAAAAATTGTATAAAACAAATTAATATTATATATAATACTTCACACTATATATAAACTATATATAATGTTTCCGCCTGGGTCAGATCAAATTTATCCACTTTTGCGAATGATGAATTAATTTTTACACAAGTTTATTAATATCTGTCGAGCAGTAGTTGTTATAATTTTTATTAAAAGGTGTGGGTTAGTCATGAAATACATAATATTTCAAAAACAAGGCGTGTTTAAAAAATTTGTTTAAATAGATTTATTTTGATATAGAAGAGATCGATTTTAACCAAGTAATTGAATTTGAAACAAAAAAGGATCACAACCATTTTCGTCTAAAAAATTTATAAAATTTCAACCAAATAATTGAGCTTTAATTTTAGAAAAGAATTAAATAAAAGAATGAACTTTTAACGAAAACAAGCAGGATACAAATAGAAATACAAAACGGTGACATTTCCAAAAAAATGAATTTTTAACTAAAATTATTACCAATGTTCATTTGGAACAGTTAAATTTCGGGTCAGAAAACTAATTTTCTACAAAAACAGCCAATTTTCAACTATAATTATGAAACTTCTACCAAACAAATGCATATTCAACACAGTAATTGAATTTCCAATGAGAAATATGATTTTTCAACCCAAAAGAATTTTTTTTGCTTAAACAGACCAATTTAAAAACTAAACTTAAATTTGTATCTTAAAAAAATAAACTTTCAACAAAATAAATAAATTTTGAGTATAAAACGATGAATTTTCAACGAAACTGTTAAATCTTCTACCAAAAAGAATGACTTTTTAACAGAATTGTTAGATATTAAACAAAATAACCAGGAAGCAGTCATGTTTTCGACCAAAGAGAGAAATTTTGAACTAAAATACTCAATCTTAAACTGCGACGTTTGAACTGTCAGTTTAAAAAAATGCTGCAAAAACAAAACGAATTTTAAAAAATGTGGTTCAACTTTCAACCAAGTAGTTAGGTTTTCAAGCTAAAAATAATTTTGTTGGCCGAAAAATAAGAATTCTGAAAGAAAAACATAAATCTTAATTGAAAAAGGATAAATTTACAACAAAATTGTTTAATTTTCCGTTTAAATAAAAAAAATTTTCAACATAACAGTGGGATTTCCAACCTAAAAAAAAATTGCGAACGAAATTGTTGCATATTCAACAAGATAATTAAATTTCGAGCCAAATATTAAACTTTTAAACTAGAAAAAACGAATTCCTAACCAAAATTGGTTTGAAATTTATTTTTTACTTCAAGATTCATAATTTTAGTTAAAAATAATTATGCATTTTGCTGAAAATTCGTCTTATTTGGCGGAAAATTCATCTTTTTGAGAGAGTTCAACTAAATATTTAAAAATTAACCTATTTTGTTGATAATCATAATTTTTTATTTGAGGGAGCAGCAGCAGGACAAATACAATAAGTCTATACAATCGGAAAGTTTAAACAATTAAAAATTAATCAGTGAAACTGAACGGAGTATTTTTTTATTAATTCAATCCTTTTTGCAAAAAAAACGAATTTAATGTATTTTTAACAGCCAAATTCAATTTTTAAATTGTGTACGTGAAAAATTCTAAACTAATTTTAATACCATATGTTTGAATTTGTACATATTCAATAAATAAAAAATCACTAATTATGAAACTTTATATTAAATAATGACCAATTTTAGTAATTTCAAATATCATTACGAATTTTTTATCAAATTTTTAAGTACAAAAATGTTCTTTCTAAAAATTAATTTAACATTTTAAATATTAAACCTGTTAACCTTAGATGCTTTTATTCATTGAAAGCTTTATAATTTCAATATTATTTATTGAATAAAAATATTTTTTTTAAGTTTTAGAAGTTAAAGGTTAGGAATTCCTTCCAGGAAAATACATATTTCTTTTTAAATTATTCTCATGTTTGACTGCGACTTTCACCTTCACTTCAAGAGGATAACAGAATGTTATAGCCAGAAGTGGGGCGCATTTTTAGTAGAAAAGGTCATGTCTTGACAGCCACAATCGGCATCAAATTTTTCATTCTTACCACGAAAATATCATTCGCAGCACTACTTCTACAAAATGTAAAATCGTAAATTTTTAAAAACCCGAGTTATTAATATAAATATAAATATTGAATTGTATTTTTGACTTCAACTCATTTTTTATATCGTAACGAGTCGAAGGAATATTAAAAATTAGAAATAGTGAGAAACGTTCAGCATTTAAATTTTTCAGAAACAAATGATTACTTATTAGATCAAATTATGTAAACGAAAGATAACACATTTCTGTTTTAAATATTGAACTTTCATTCTCTAGTTTTAAGAACATTTTTTTAGTGGTTTATAAAAACGAGGAAAATTAAAAGTTGTGATTTCTTTACTGAACAAAAATTGTTGGCTTCATATTCATCTCATGTTTTACTAGGGCTTTAAAAGTCTTCAGTCAAAGGTAAGCATATTATCTTCCATTCCGACATGGAACGAATTTTAAGTGGAAAAGTAAGTTTGTGTTTTAAAATGAATGTAAAATTCTAGGAAAATAAACTTTGAAATCCTTGAACGTTACCAAGATTGAAAAAATCAGAAAACTTTTAAATTAAAAAAAAAATAACTTAAATAGAAGTAATTTCTTATTTGGTCAAAAAAGTGCTCATTAGAATATCAAAATTAGGTAAATCTACAAAAACTCCTTTAGAAAGTAAAAATTAATTTCCATGGTTGAATAATTATATTTATTTTTTTTTAATATTTTTTTTTTGAATAACTAATTAAGTTGAAATTTTTTTTACAGTTTTTCATCTACTTAGTATAATCCAAAATAAATATTTTCTGCTTTAAAACTTTATTGACTAGTAGAAAATTGAATTAATTTGATTAAAATTTAAATGTTGTTGAAAATTCATCTTTTGGGTTCAAATATCCATTATCATGGTACAAAATTAAAGTATTTGCTTCATATTTTTTGTCTTTTGACTAACAACTTTTACATAGTTGAAAATCCGCATTTTAGTTTCAAAAACCTATCTCCTCTGGTAAAAATTACTCCTTTTTTGTTAAAGAGGAAGCTGCTTAGCTTTTGATTAATCTATTTTGCTTTATCATTCAACTATTTGCTTGAAAACTAGACTGCTTTGAGGAAAGCTGAACTTTTCACGAAAAAATTAATTTTATTGGTTCAAAATTAGAATATTTGTTTAATCGTTTGTTTTGTTGTTCATTGAACATTAGTTTTTTAACTAAAAATATTACTGTACCATTTTTCGTTAAGATCAATCTTTTTGGTTAAAAGTTTAACGATCTGATGGAAAATTATTCCATTTTTAGTTGAAAATTGAACTATATGGCTGAAAATTCATTTCTTTTTGTAGAAAATTAACCTTTTTGGATGAAAAACTACGTATTTGGGTGGAAAATTTCACAATTTTTGTTTTAACTTTTATTTTCATTTTTGACTGATAGATCTTTCTTTGTAGAAACTTTCACTACTTTGATAAAATGTTGTGTTTATCGGTTGAATTCAATTGTTTTTGGTTTAAGATAAAAATCTTTTTTGGTATAAAATTTATATTTTTTACATGAAAATGTACTTTTTTGGTAGAAAATCAATCTTCTTAATTGAAAAATGGTCCATCTTCTATAAGTAGTTGACTATTTTGTTGAAAATTTGTTCTTTTTGGGTAGAATTCAAGTGTTTTTGGTTTTAATTCAGAATATTTTTTTGTTAATATGTCAAAGCTTTCAATTATGTAGTTAAAAAATCATCTAGTTGGTTAAAAATTCAACAACATCGTTGGAAATTGAACTCTTCTGATAAAAATTACTTTGCTTAGTTTAAAATTAAACCACTTTGTAGAACATTTATTGGTTGTTTTATTTGAAAATTAATTTTTTGACCTAAAAATTTTAATCTTTTGTTGAAAATTCGTTTCTTGAACAGAAGATCCATCATTTTATTTACAAATTAATATCTTTCGTTGAAAATGTAACCATTGAAAATTTACCCGTTTTTGTAGAAAAGTTAATCATTTGGATTGTAAATTCAACAATTTTGATTAATACTTTTTTCCCACTTTTTAAATTAAAAATGGGTCATTATAAATCCTTCATTCAACTGTTCGGTTTAGACGTCATCTTTTTTAGATTAATTTAATTGTTTTTTACTTCATATAAAAACTTTTTTATTGAATGTCATCTATAACAATTTTATATGAGAATTCATCTTTTTACTTGAAAATTCAACTTTTTGGTTGTAAGTCACTCCTTTTTTCAAAATACATTCTATCGTTTGAAAATTGAAATATTTGGAAAATGATTAATTTAGTTTAAAATTCAAACACTTGGTTCAAATTCGGCCTGCTTTGTTAAAAATTCATTTTTCATTTCTTACTGTTTGTTTGAAAATTATGTTTTCTTTTTTTAGTCGAAAATTAGTGTATTTTGATGGGAATTTAAAGTTTTCTCCCGCTCTGAATTTTTAAATTTTCTAAAACATGCCTTTATCTATAAATTGTATATTCGTCAATATAAACCAATGACTTTCAATAAAAAGTGAAACAACTGAACTCAGCAAATATCAGTAAAGCTGTTTAAAAATACTTTTTTGATGATGATTAGTTAAAAAATTTGTTTAAAACGTTTTTGAATTTAAGTTGTTGATAATTAGAATGGTACACAACAGCTTCATATTCAGGAATTTGCCGTGAAAAAGCTTAGATTTCATATTTCTGGAAGTTTTACAAATCTACAAATATTTTTCCTCAAGTAGAGAAACCTTTTTTCGCCACTTCGCACTCATGTGCTCTTCCTTTGTAATTTTTTTTCTCCACTTTTCTCATTCGTCATGCTGCATCTTTTTCCTTCCTAAAAAAGAGTCTGAAAAAGATTTCCACTGTGCAAAGCACTACGAGAAAATTATGCGAATCCTATCCACTATACATGATCGAGGATGCACATCCTCCATTTTTCTTCACCGTTTCCTTAATAAAACAATTTTTTTTAGAGCATCAGGTAATGTTTTAATAAAATATATACAAACTTTACAGTCCAAAATGCTTTCACAGTGGGGAAAATAGAGTGAATTATAAACAATCTAGATGAATCTTTCATCACAAGATAAATTTTCAATCCAAAGAGGAATTTTTTATCTTAGAGTTGAGTTTTCATTTGGAAAGATAATTTTATCAGAAAATAGTTGACCGCTCAGACAGAAGAGAAAAATTTTCAACAATAAATTTATTCTCCAACCAAGCAGAATTTAATAGTTCAACCCTAAAGCAAAAGAGATCAGTTTTCAACGAATTAGTTGCATTTTTACTGAAAGTAGCATTTACAATCAAATACTTGAAACTTCCATCAAAAGAAACAGATTTTCAACACATTTGTTTAATTTTTATCTGAATACTAAAAATGTGTAGAAGATAGTTAAATTTTCAAGCATGAAAGATGGGTTTTAAAAAAATTGACTTTTTTACTATTAAAAATGAATTATTACTTCAAATTAATGAATTTTTCATTCAAAAAGGCCAATTTTTCAACAAAATAGTTGAATTGCCTACCAAAAGAAAATTTTCAATCCGAAGATGAATTTTGAATCAAAGATTTGAGTTTTCATGTTAAAAAGACCATTTCTTTAGAAAATAGTTGAATGATAAGACCGAAGAGGAGAATTTAGAAAAAGTTAATTTCTAACCAAAAAGTTTCATTTAAAATCGAAGAATTGAACGTTAATCAAGAAGGATACGTTTACAATCACATAGTTGAATTTAGAAAAATTCTAATCAAACAGTTGCATTTGCAAACATATAGTTTAACACTGAAGCAAAGGAAATAAATTTTCAACATAATAATTGCGTTTTCAACTGAATAATTGCATTTATAATCAAATAGTTGAAACTTCCATCAAACGTAACGAATCTACAACACATTTGTTTTATTTTTGACTAAATAATAGAATTTTTTAGAAAACAGTTACATTTTTAACAGAAAACCTAATTCTCAAGGAAACGATATCTTTTAAAAAAGTGACTTTTCTGCCGTAAAAAATGAATTACTACTCCAAAAGAACTAATTTTATTTTCAAAAAGACTAAATTTCAATAAAATAGTTTAATTCTCTACCAAAAGAGATGAATTTTTAATCCAAAGACGAATTTTTAATCAAACATTCGATTTTTCATGTTAAGAAGACCATTTGATTAGAAAATAGTTGAATTTTAAGACCTGGAAGAATAATTTTAACAAAAAAGTTAATCTTCAACCAAAACGTTTCAATTACAACTAAAAAATTCAACTTTCAGCCAAAAAGGATAAATTTTCAATCACATGGTAGAATTTAAGAAAAAAACGAATAAAATGTTTGCATTTGAAACCTAATGGTTCAAGACTGAAGCCAAACAGATACACTTTTAGCAGAATAGTTTCATTCACAATCAAAAGAAACAAAATTTCAACACATTTATTCAGTTTTTAACCAACTACTTAAATATTTTAGAAGAGAGTTAAATTAACAACAAAAGATGAAGTTTATATTATAAAAAATGAATCTTTAATCAAAAGAACGAATTTTCTATCCAAAAGACCAATTTTCAAAACAAAAGTTGAATTTTGTTATCACATAGTTGAATATAAAAAACCAAATAGTTGCATTTGCAATCAATTAGTGGAATTTTGTATGACAAGGTCAGATTTTTAACACACTAATTTAATCTATGAAAACATTACTGAATTTTCAATCATAAAAAATGAAGATTTTAGAAGTAAGTTGAATTTCCATCAAAAACGGTAATTTTTAAACAAAAAAGGATGGATTGTAAATGAAAAGAGAAGACTTCTCTACTATCAAAGACGAAGCTTCACTACAAAGGAACAAATTTTCTATAAGAAAAGACAAATTCTCAACAAAACAGTTAAATTATCAACTCAAAGACGAGTTTTTGACTAAGCAGTAGAGTTTCTAATTTGAAAAATTAAACGGTTTAAAAAATAGTTGACTGTTAAACGCGAAAATATGCATTCTTATTCAAATATTGGAATAAAAAAATTGTAAGTAAATAGTTGCATTTTCAACTAAATAGTTAAATTTTTAGCCAAAGAGACGACTATTTTACTAAATAGAGGATTTTTTTAACCAGATAGTAGCATTAATATTAAAATAGTTAAGCTTTAAATAAAAAGAGATTAGATTTCAATAAATTTATTCACTTTTTTATCAAATTGTTGAAATTCCAAGCGAAAAAGCCGAATTTTTTCTTACGAGCAAAATTTTTCATCTTTAAAGTTTCATTTTTAGCAAGAAATATCATTCACAACCTGAAAAGTCGAACTTTCAGCAGAAAATATCATTTGTAACCAAGGAAGAATTTCCAACAATTTCCAAGAAAATTGTTGAAATTAACTAAATATTTGTATTTTGAAGACAAAAAATATGATTTTTTCAGGAAACAGTTAAATTTTTAACAAAAAATTTCACTTTTCACCAAGATAGTTGGATTTTCAAAGAAAAAAAGATAATCTTTCTACCACGGGAAGAAGAGAAATTCTTTGAAAAAGGGGAAAATAGGTAAATAAGGGAAAGAGTATGAAGTCAGTATATACAAGAAAGTAATTGGTTGTCTACCGCATAATTACCTTTAGTCCTTTAAATATTTACTAATAAATTATATTTATTCGTAAGTATCTGTTCATAAAATATATTCAGTTATAAATATTTGTTTATAGTTTATAGTTATTTATGGATATAACGTACATAAAAGATCATGGCTCTCCAATTTTTTTGCTATCAGGCATCTGGATTAGCAAACGTCAAACGTGAAAAGCGGCTTTGTCTGAATTTATTTAGCCTGTAGCGCTGGCTTTACTCTTCAGCACATCAATACGTACTGCATTTTTCAAAACAGTTTGTTAACAGAGTTATGAACTCTTAACTTGTGAAAAATGATAAAGGGCAGTTGACATATATCGTTTTCTTTGTTCGATTTCTAAGGCTTCTGAATTGTATTTAATGTTATTTTCGGATTTTGCTTTGAAAAATAAAAATTTTTATTATTAAGTAAAAGAAACTAAAGACTTATTCAATTTTATTTTCACATTTTTTTTATTTCTGATGATAAATAACATTAAATTATGGAGGCAATAAAATAAGATGACTGTTCTACTAAAGAAGATGAATGTTTAATCCAAATGAACGAATTTTTAACAAGTAAGTTGTATTTTTGGCCAAAAAGAGGGTTATTTAACAAAATACTTAAATTTATAGCAAAATAATTAAATCATAAAAAAATTAATTTTTTAACCAAATGTAGAATTTTTGTCTAAATGATCGAAATTTTGTTTTAAAAACGATTCAACTTCAACCAACAGCAGTCGCAGTTCCAAACAAATAGTTAAATGTTTAATCCACTAAGACGAATTTTGTAGAAGACAGATAAATTTTCAACTCAAAATGTTGAATTTATAACAAATAGATGAATTTTGAACAAAATACGTAATAGGTGAGATTAAAACATTAATCATTTTCAACATTGTATTAAAAATTTCAACCGATGAATTTTATATTCATTAAAATAATTACATTTTTAACAAAATAGTTTCATTTTTAAGCAACAGAGGTGAATTTTGAACTTATTTATAAATTCTCGATCAATTTCCAACCAAAAATGAAAAAGTTACATATTCAGTTCAATAAATGAATTTAAAATAAAATGAATTTACGACGCAAAAGTTTAATTTTTGACCAAAAAGATTAACCTTGAACCAAAAACAAAAATGTTAAAAAAGAAGATCAACTTTTACCCAAGTAGTTCAATGTTAAACAAAATAGTAAAATTTCCAATCAAAAAAATGAATTTTTAACTGAAACGGTGAATGTTCAAGAACAAAATTATTTCAACCAAAAAAGATAAATTTTTAAAAAATAATGTGGATATTTCAACGAACCAAATTTAAAAATCGAAAAGACGAATTTTTAAAAAATGAATGGAATTTTGAACCAAAATGGAGGACTTTTATTACCTCATAATGTGAAACGTAAAATAAATATTTGATTTTAATGATTAAAATTATTCATTTTAAATTAGCATGGCGGGACGCATGCGCAATACGAAAAAAATCCTAAAATTGGGGAGCACTGGATCAAATATGTAATTTCGAGTGGCTATGTAGATTAATAAATATTAATATAAATTTGCAGTATATATTTGTCTTAACTATGTAAATTGTAGTATAACTATATGTAAGCGAAGTTTATATGCAACGATTTTTATGGAATATACTCAATGAAACAAATGTGTTTATACACTTGGACCTGGATTTACTTACCTCGAATTTACTAATTCCGAGTACTCCCGCGCGTATATAGCGCAATATTAGGAAATGGTTCAAACGGTTCTGATTGTTTAAGTTTGGAGACCCTGGCTATAGCTTCAACGCCAAATGCAGGTCAAGCCGGAATTACATTCAATCCAGGCTCCAGTGTATTAATTTCAATTATATTTTCATACTATTTATGTTGTCAGGACAACTATACTCTACATATTCAATATTAAAAGAATGAACCGAAAAAATGGTTTAATCTCTTAATTACTACATTGCAATGGAATTTTCTGAAACATTTGTCTAAAGCCTTATGCAGTTACCAGTGCTAAAATTTTTGTTCCTATTTAGGAAAATTTAGAAGCGGTTTCTGCATGAGTTTTAGTGGCGATTCTCTAAAAATGTCTACAGAAATTTCTAAAAGTTTAAAGCGAATCTAGATGGAGCATTATTTTCGGAAAAAGGAAAAAACCCAAACATGGTGTGAAATTTTCAATCGCTCGAGAATGTCTGCCGGAAGTGAGCAAAACCCCTTGAAAAGAGCATGGCTCGGAAACAATGGCAAACGCCACTCAGGTGACTTCCGATAAGAAGTGAAAGAAGGCAATCATCTTCAACGAGGCATTTCCAAGAGGATTATATACTCCTGGGTGGAATTAACTGTTCACAAGGATTCTCGCCTGTTTTTAAGACCTCCTAACATCCTCTTATAAAGCAAAGACCTAACATTTGTCATAATAAGGTAATTAAAAAGTAAATTAGTTTATCCTTATATTTCAGTATTTGTGCTTTTATTCATAAAATTAATCTTATAAATATTATTTTTTAAATATAGTTTGAAATTTGTTCTCTTCAAACTTAATATTGATGCTAGACTTCGCAGTCCAAAATGCTCACAAATAAATTGAATACGAAGTGCCTTAAATTCCTAACATTCCGAGTCAAATTTTGTAGCTCATTTTCAAACTAGAAAGACAAATTTTTGATAAAGAAAGAAGAATTTTCTATACAAAAAAGAAAAGAATGTTTAAGAAAGCAGCTGAATTTTTGACGAAGAGATGACTAACAAAATAGTGAAATGTGCAACAAAATACAAAAATTTTACAAACAAATAGGTAAATTTTCAACTAAAAAAGAGCAATTTTCAACGAAAAATGGAAAGACTAAATTTTCAGTAAAGAATTTTTTTTTAATAGAACAAAAAGAAAAGAATTTTCAACAAAATAGCGAAGTTTCAAAATCAAAGACAATGAATTTTTAAGGAAATATTCAAATTTTTACACAAAAATTTAAATAAACCCAAAACAGTTGCATTTTCAATCAAATAATTTTTCAATTTTCCAGCAGGAAGATTAAATGTTCACTAGACGCTTAAATTTTTACAAAGAAAAAAGACGAGACAAAATCTATTTTTGACCACAAAAGAATACTTTTTTACCAGAAATATGAATTTTCTATACAAGGAAAAGAATACTCAACAAAACAATCTCAATTTAAAAAAAAAATATGACAGAAAAAATACTTCAGCTTTTAAGCAGTGTTAAATTTCTAATCTAAAATTATGAACTTTAAAACTAAAAAGATTCTACCAGAAGTTTTAAAAAAATTGAGAAAAATGCATTCCAGTTTAATTTTCATACAAGAATGCAATTTTCAATTTAGGAAAATGAGTTTTCAACTGAAATAAATGACTTATTTAAAAAAAATAATTGTAATCCAGCAGGATGAATTTTAAACCGAAAAGATTAATTTTCTACCAAAATCAATTTTTTTAACAAAGTACATGGATTTCATGCGAACATTCAACTTTTTAATTAAAAAAGATGATTTTGACTTGTAAAAAAGCAAGCATTTCTTATTTCTGGATCTTAAATCCAACCGCAACATCACCTACAAAGAATCCATTTTAAAAAATATTTACCCCAAAAAAAGGATTTGTAAACTATTTGTTTGATTTTTAACATGCAAAGATTAATTTTCAGCTAAAGGGTCGAATTTTCGAAAGAACAAAATTTAAGTTAACCCAAAAATAGTACCAATTTCAACCCGAAAAGTTGAATTTTTATCAAAATGGATAAATTTCAAACCAAGTAGCTGAATTTTCAAATGAGGCATTGAACAAAATAGGTAATTAAAATAACAAAAAAAGGTTAAGTTTTCAACTAACAATGGAATAGATAGATTTTTTCACGGATTCATGAAAAAGAAATTTTCTGCAAGCATACTAAATTAACGAAATTATTTTTATAGCTCCTGCCAAGAATTCAAGTTGAAGTATAAGGTTCCCTAAAAATCGAAATTTATTTCTGTATTTCTTACTTAAACTTTCCCGAAATTACCATAAAATCGCATCAAATCCTTTCGAATCTTTTTAAATAAAAAGAACCCCTGAAACCAGTTGATATCATCTGTGATTCGTATAGGAAAATCGACAATCTTTGTAGATACCTTCAAATCCCCGACATCCGAAGAAATCCTATGCAATTTTATTTAATTTCATTTATTACCTGAATTTATCTACGAATCCGATGGAATCCCTTAAAATCTTTTTAATATAATTAAATATAATTATCTATAGTAATTGAACTAATTACAATATTGGAGGGATTCATAAGGGTAAAAAATAGATTTAAAAATTCGATGGGGTGATATGGCATTTCTATATATTTTAAGGGGTCTAACGAATTTAAAGAATTTAGATATTTAAAAAATTTCATGGTATTACAATATTAAAATATTTGGAAAATTAATTTTGCGAAATTTTAAGGGATTAAAGAAAATCTCTAAGATTCTATCTTTTTTTAATGTTATGTATTCTAAAATGTTTTACAGGATTTTACCTAGTTTTAGTTTCATATAATGTATCGAGATATACAATTTTGTATGCGTAAGGGTTTTTTTTTAAATTCCGAAGATTTTCAAACATTTCTAAGGATTTTAAAAACGTTTGAGTCAAATTCAAATTTGAAACTTGGACTTGAAATTGTTTCTACTTTTTTTCAAAGGTACGATAAATCAACTTCTTGGACTTTGGAAAATACTATTTATTTGTTTAAATCCTCTGAAATTCCTAGCTATTTTAAACAAATCAAGTAACATCTTGTAAATCATCTTGAACAATTTATTAAATTTTGAAAATTTACTCAAATCTTTGAAATACTTTAAAATCTCTTGATATCTGTAACTTATAATGTTATGAAAAATTTGTATTTCATTTGAAACTCTACCTATCACTTAAGTATTTCAATTCATACAATTCCTTGAAATCTTACGAAATCATTCGAAATTTTAAAATCTCTTGAAATATTCTATAATTCTACGAAATTCTTTAAAATATTAAATTGCTCCGAATCTTTTTGAATACTCTGTATTATATCAAATCTACTTAAAAAACTCAAAATCCTTTCAACCTTTTAAATTTCTATACAAAGTCTTAAAAACGGTCACACGTTTTAAAATTCCTTTAAAAATATTTAAATTCTGGAAATCCTCGGAGACCTCATACAATCCTATGAATTTCGAAGAAGTTCTTCAAAATTTCGTTCTAATTCCTTTACTCCCTAAGGTTTTAAACAAATTATTTAAACTTTCCTTATATCCCTTGTAAAACAACATACCATTTTTCAAATCCTTTAAAATCCGTTCAATTTTTGTAAATCTTTCAAGTCTTCGGAGATCCCATAAAATCACGTAGGTCTGGTGAGGCCTATAAAAACTACTTAGAATACTTTAAAATCCGGGGAATTTTTCAGATTGGAAAAATTGGAAAAAATAGTTTGTATATTAATTAAAAATGAAATGATTCTTGTTGTAGAAAATATGAAATATTTAATTATTTGTTAATTTTTGCGTTGATCATAAAAATAAAAATGTTTTAATTTAGAAGATTATTATGCTACTTTTTGCACTTGGTACAAATCATCCAAATTTCTATTTGGAAATCTTAGATAATCTCAAAAACTGTTGAAAACTATATAGACATTCAAATTTTCTAAAATCAAGTGAAATATATTTTTTTAGCTTTGAAGAGGTATTTTGGAGAAGAAGGAAAGCTCTTGCATGAACTTCTGTAACAAAGAAAAAAATTTCTTTGCTACAGAACCACTTATAAAATTATAAAATTAATAAAAATTTATAATTAAGAAGAGTATATCACACTTTTTCCACCTTTTTTATTTAATTGTACTCTATAATCTCAGTAAGCCTCTATTAAATAAATATGAAATTTAATCTCGTATTCAATCCATCATTTAATTTTTTTGCTTATATTTTTTAAAAGATAAATAAAGGTGAGCTTCTACAGCAAAGATTATTTTCCAGCAAAAAGTCGACCTGGACTCGGTCCTAATTGCCTCGAAACTTCCAAACCCCCGAAACAGCCGACATCATTACCTTCTCTCATAATTAATCTCGATTAAAATAGCCTAAGTTTCTTCCTCGACTTTCATCGCCACCGCAAATGGAGTCTTTGGTAAAAGGCATCAACGTTGAGCTCTTTTATGTGAACAATCGTTAGGGTGAGTCCGTTAATTGCGTAAGAATCATTTTTTAAATTTTATACTACCTCCATCCCTATTTTATGGAGGAAGTTACGAAAATGTCTACGGTTGGTTGAAAGTTCAAATAATTTTTTTTTTTAATATTGAACATGTAAATGTTTCGTTAGAAATTCGTTTTTTGTTATAAAGAAGTAGTTTATTAAACTAAATAAAAACTATTAAATTTTTTGTTAGAACCGATGAAGGTCTTTCCATAATTTTACAGAATTTCAAAGAATTTCCGAATATTACAAAGGATTTTAAGAGATTTCCAAGAACTTATGTGACTTTTAAAAGACTTTAATGGACTTTATTAGCACTGAAATATTAAAAGTAATCTGTCAAACAATTTTCAAATTTCGCGCCATAGAAATTACCAATCACATCCAAGCAGATAACTTCCACGTCAGTCGTATGTTTTCATGGACAAAAATATTATGGACATCAAGATTCAATTCTTAACCAGTCCTATAGCCTCACAAAATGCTGATTTTGAATATCGTACATCACTCGTGGTATTAGACAGGTCCTCACGTGGAGCTCAATATTCGCAAGGACGGCTTTTCTTGTAAACATTGATCTAACCGTAAAAACATACCTAATACCACTTGTGATATAAAACTATTAATATATTATAAGAGATTTAAAGCTGTTCAGAAGTATTCCTACTGATTTCAAAGATTTTAACTTATTTTAAAGGTATTTAAAAAAACTCAAGGAATCCGGTGAGTGTTCGGAATATTTCACAGATTTTCAAGGATTTTGATTAATTTTTACAGATTTCAGGAGATTCCTATAAATTTAAAAGGTTTATAAAACACTTTTATAAAAGTTTAAATGTTTCAAACGATTTCAAGGATTTTTATAATATTTACATGATTTCAAGAAATAGGAAAGCTTATAAAATAAGTCACAGCATATAAAATGATATTAGGGAATCAATCAGATTGAGAAAGATTTAAAGAAATGTCAAAAGATTTGCAACGATTCAAAAGGATTTGAACGAATTTGAAAAGATATATAGGATTTAAAAAATATTTCAAAATATTTACCTGGATTTCGAGATATTCAAAAAGATTAAGTGAAGATGTTAGTTTGAAATAATTCAATGTGTTAATTTTTGGTCTATGTATTTATTAGAAATGAACTAACTGCAAGATCCCAGAGTATATTTCTTCAGACGTTTTGACTATTCTTCAATAGTCTTCTTCAGTAAAACAATATAGAAACTATACAATAACTCTTTAAGCAATTTTGTGATCTTAAATACTAAGTCATTATTTCAGAGAATTTATATGAATTAATCAAGACCTATGAACTGATGAGTGCTAATATTATCACTTATTACATTTATTTGTATGGAGTACAGTTTGTCAGTTGATAAAGTTCTAATATATATAATAAGAGGATTTTATACATGTTATTTAATATTATATATTGAAACTAAAGATTGATTCTTTTGATTCCGTTCACAGGACTAACATAAATAAAACTTTTTTGCTAAAAACCCCAAAATATGTTATTTTTCGTTCTGTGTTAATGTCTTCCCGTGGACAGAATGACAGCAGACCAGTGCAGTATAAAGGCAACGAGTGAGAAGACAAGGTTAGTACATAATTGTCACGCTACCATAGCTTTTCGTCAGTGGCGATTGGCCTAGTATATGTGCGGGGTCTCACTTATATTATAATAAGTAAAGATGTTGAAAAGAAATCACTGGAGAATATATCATTACTATCGTATACACGTGTATATTATCATAACTAATTATTAAAACTGAATTAAAAATGTCAACTATTACAAAATTAGTTAGTTGCATGGATAAGGCTATTATATATAGCACTCATACTGTTTATATCAATTCTAAAATTAACATTATTCGTATTTTTTATATTGAAAAACATTTTCATGAAAATTCGTTTGTAGTAGTGAGATTATGTGGCTAAACTATTAACGTTTTAAAAATCAAACCTATTCATTTACTCTTTGATTTATGTAACATTTTGGGTGGGCATCAAAAATCAGGATACAGAAAGAGTATTAGGTCATTTTGGGGATCCAAGAACAAACTATAACGGAGATAAATTAGTTGGTCTATGCTTAGA
>NC_046664.1:51341717-51350543 GCF_010883055.1 Belonocnema kinseyi
GAAAAATCTCTATCCCATCCACACACTACTCCTTTCCCCTGCCGAGTGAGTCACGCCTACCCCGAAAGGGAAATGGCTTAATGGTGTAATAATAATAATAGTTTGACCTATGTAACATTTGTTGCAATCCATGCATGTTATTTTATAAATTACATCTTTTTTTTATTTTCAGGAATGTTGTAACCTTTATCTGTGTTGTTATGTGAAAGTAATTTATTAACACGGTTATTAACTAGTTTATTAACTAGACTGGTGGGAAAGCCATTGATTTTAAGAGTGTTTTTTACTATTTTTAGGTTCTCTTCATAAAAAGACGGATGTACGAGCTCAGTCGTTTATGATATGTGTTAAAATGATCTTTAAATGCATAAATTTGATCTCTAGGGAGGCAAGATAAAATTTCGTCTACATACTGGTAAAAAAGCAAAGTAGTAAACTGTGGATTGTGATTGAGAATTGTCTGTTCCAATTCTTCCATCACAAGATCTGATACCGCCCCTGATATGGGCGAACCCATGGGCACTCCGTAGATCTGTTTGAAATATTTAGTTTGGTACACACAGCAGGCATTTTCAAGAGAGAATTTTAAAATTTTTATAATAAATTCAAATGGTAATTTAGTGTAATGTTTTATGTTATTCCATTTATTCTCAACAGCTTCGAATACAATTTTATGTGAAATGTTAGTAAAAAGAGATACAACTTCAAGACTAAAAAATGCATATCCTGCTGGAATCTTGAATTTGGATATCTTATCTAATAACCTCTACCTATCTTTTGTATGACATTGTGAATTTCCTGAAATTGTTTTAATTGGATGTGCAATATATTGTGAAATATAATATAATGTAGAACCAATAAAGGAAGTAACCAGTCTCAATGGACATTCAGGTTTGTGGATCTTGGGTAAACAATACAAATTCGGAGGATGTCTATTTGTACATTTCAAAGTTCTGTATATATCAGAATTAATGAAACCAAGTAACCAAATTTCATCTATTACCTTATTGAGATCTGTTTGAATTCTGTAAGTAGGATCAGCTTTAATTAACTTATATGTAGTTAAATCATTTAAGAGATCCAAGCATTTTTTGTGTATTCTGAATGTTCGATAAGGATGGAAACACTGTCCTTTTCAGCATTACTAACAACAATATTCCGATGGTTTTACGTCTAAATAACTATACTGTGGCATTTTGCAGTTAGTTCATTTCTAATAAATACATAGACCAGTAATCAACACATTGAATTATTTTAAACCTACATCTTCACCTGTTACTGACCCTGGTCAACACCATACATCTTTAAGAAATTCAAAAAGATTCCCTTGGATTTGAAAGATTTCAATGAATTTGCAAGATATTTTAATAATTTTAAGGAATCTCACAAGTTTTCGAAATAATTCACGAAAATTCAAGGATATTACCCGATTTTTAGAGATTTTAAATGATTTTCACGGTTTCAAAGAATTATAAGTTTTTCTTATGTGATTTTGAAAAATTAAAGCTATTTCAAGGATTTTCACAGTTTTTAAATGATTTTGAGGGATTTCCAAGGAGCTCAATCGTTTTAAAGGAGTTTCAAGAGATTATGTACGACATTCATTGAGTTCAAAGGATTTTAACCAATTTTCCCATAACTAACCAAATTTCGAAAGATTAAATTTTTGTTAACTTCACAGAATTTGAAAGTATTGCGAAGATTTTTCGGAGTTTTAACAGATTTGGTGAATGGTGTGCACCAGATTTCAGAAAAGGCTTAACTTCGCAACTCTAAATTTATTAGACCTATGTATAAATGGTAATTATAACAGCCAAAATAGGTGTTGATTAGTATATTTTAAAAAATACATGATAAGAAAGAAGAAACTTACATAAGAAATGCCCCCCCCCCCCTGGCAGTAAGGATTCGTAAAATTGTCAAGATCCACCTACATTTGTTAATTTTTTAATTTATCTCAACAGAATTTGTTAACAATCTGTCATTAGGGTATGCTCAACAAATACAAATCTAAAAATAAAAAATACCCTACAAAGTTTTTATGTAATTCAATTGTTCTTATTCTGAGAATTAAGACGACATTTTCTTATATCTTAAAAACAAACTTTTCATTTGGTTTCCTTAATAAAAGTCAGAATACATTAATTACAAATTCAAGCTGACAAAAGAAAAAAAATTTCGAAAATAAAATTTGTTAAATGATAGATGCTTCTCCATTTGATACTAAGTACCGAAATTTTGGTACGAACTTCAGAAAGCAAAACTTTTTTAGTTTCACTGTTTTTGTGCAAGATCAAACGAATCTAAAATATATATTTTTTTATCTTATTATTCTTGATCGAAAACTTGTTTCTTTCTTGGAAACCCTTTCCATTTTTGAAAAAATTATTCTCATATTGAAAAACTTTTAAAAAATGTCTTAATAAATAGTAAGTCTAGTACCGTTTTTTTTTCTAAAAAAGACTAACTTTAGGGAGGAATCCTTAAGTTCATTTTCATATATCAATCTATGCTAATCCTATGTTTGCGAAAAGAAGAGCGTTAAATTTTATGCCACTGCGCATTCCTTTCGTAATGGAGCTATAAAAAGAGATTTGGTATCTTCTTGTGTGTTCTGGCAATTCTTTAAAAATCATATAACGAAAGAAACTTGTGAACTGTTTCTCAAAGTTTTTATTTCTTTCTATTCAACCGTAAAATGAAATTGTCTTACAAAATTTCGATTTTACGTTAAGTAGGCCGTGACCTAAGAAATGCGTTGTAAAATTAATTCATTGTTTCTGGAAAAAATGGTTCAGAATTTCAAAATTTTATCTTTTTTCTCCCGAATGTTTGTTTAAACAATCTTAATCTGGAATCTCACATTTATGCGAATAATAAAACTAAGCAAAATTTATGAGTTATCAATTTTAAATATTATTTAACCAGAAAAACATTTCCCACAGTATTAAAATTTGTATTTGACAAGAGAAAAAGTAAATTTATTTTCAAATATCAATTAAAATCTTTATTTATACAACAGGTGAAATTGTTGAATTTTTTCAATTTCTTAATTGCATTACTTAAATTAAAATCATTACATTTTTTAAACAAAACTTACCTCCTGATGTTAATTTTTTCGTATTCTATCAAAAATTAACCTCTATTTTCACTTATTAATTCTGTAATATGAGTAATTTCTCTTTGAAAGGACTACTGGTTTTCAATGTTTTTTAGGGAAGTAAACAACAAAATCTGAGAATTACATAGTTTTTAAATTTATTCATCTAATTATTCAATAAATTTCGGTTTGGTTCTAGGATTTTTTATCATAAAACAAAAATTTTGAGAATTTCTCAAAAATCGCTATTTTGAGGCCTAGCATTTAGTCACAAATAGGTTAAAGTTCGTTTTATTGTATTTGTATTGCTCCTGGGGTTCTTCAAGTATCCTAAAGAACCCAATATAAAGATTTACAAAATTGCTAGAAATTGCTATTTTTATTATTGAACATTTGGTAGGAACAAATTATAGATGACTTTTATTATTTTATAGCACTAAATTTGAGGTATTTTTTAAATTTAATTCACTTCACAAAAAATTCCATTAATTTGTCATATTACAGGATCAAAATGTAAAAAGAAGCTCAAATTTTTAATTGGCAAAGCAAAAATACAAAATTTAGCTTCGCCGGCTAACTCTAAAACGTCGCTAAAAATTTTGATATTTCGATTTTAGTCTTAAAATTCTGAAAATTGAATGATGTTAAATTTAGGTGAATTAAAACTTTATTACTTCTGACTAAAAGCGTTCGAATTTAATAATTTAGAAGTTAAAACTGTCGGATTTAAATTATTTTTTATTCTAAACGATTGATTAACTGATTGGTTTGTGTGATCTTGCCTAAGGATTTTTAACAAAACGATTCAAATTGGCAATTTAAAATGAAAACTAAAGTGAACGTTTCAAAGT
Source organism: Belonocnema kinseyi (assembly GCF_010883055.1). Classification (NCBI taxonomy): domain Eukaryota; kingdom Metazoa; phylum Arthropoda; class Insecta; order Hymenoptera; family Cynipidae; genus Belonocnema; species Belonocnema kinseyi. The sequence goes on from NC_046664.1 coordinate 51,345,669, forward strand.
CGAAGTTTCTGAAATGCTACAAATTTTAATTGTTTTCACATAAAAAAATTAAAATACAATATTAAAACTCTTTATACCATTCTTTTATAATTAAAAATTAACTTCGCCGTAAGTTTTGCTGTTCGAAATGGAAAAATGCGTAATGTCAAACTATTGAAAAAGAATTGTTAAAAAAAAATTTGAACGTCGTAGCTGTAAGAGGGAAATAATAAAAATGAAAAACTGAACAATTCTAATCATTAAGAAATGTGATATCAAAAGTTTGCCTATATTCAATCATTTCATTTTCAATTGGCAAATTAAAACTTATGCAAAAGAAAAATCTCAAGCAAACCCATTTTTAACCTTTAAATTTATATTTGTTTAATATTTAACGCTTTATTAAGAATTATTGTATAATTCTTGAAATTTTCTGACAAAAATTCTTTAATTTAAAATCATACATTTTTTTACATCTTTAACTAAAAATTGGACGAATTTCAGATTTTCTACTGAAAATAAAGAATTTAAATAAAGAATGCAGAACATAATTCCAACAATGTTCTCAAGTTTTGAAATTGTATTTTTTCAGTTAAGCTAAGCAACCATAAAAATAATCATTTTTAACAAAACACATAAAATTTTCAACTGCATATTTTAATTTTCAATTAAATTTTACACGAAATAGTTGAATTTTCTACCAAAAATCTTAATTTTTTACAAAAAAATTCAAAAATATAGATTAATTTTGAGCAATATAATAGTTGAATTGTCATATAAAAAAGATAAATTTTTAGGAAAAATAGAATTGTTTGATTTTCAGTAGGATAGATAAGTTCATTGGAAAAAAAATTCGATGAAATAGTTAAACTTTCAACCAAACAAATAAATTTTCTAACATAAAGATTAAATGCCTATATAAAAAAAAATCAAAAAAATTTTTGAAAATTTTTTAGTTAAAAATATTATTATTCATGAAAAACACTTATTCTTGATTAAGGAAATAAATTGTCAATCAAAAAGATTGATTTTTTAGCAAAAAGAATATTTTCTTACAAATTGCATGCGTTTGCAACCTAATGTTTTATGATTTTATTTCTGCAAAAAAATACATTTTCAACAAAATGCATGAATGTCCAGTCAAAAAGGGGATTAGTGACCGAGAAGATTAATTTTCTGCCAAAAAAAAATGTTTAAACAAAATACGACATTTTTAACCACATAGTTGAATTTTCAAATGAAGAAAAAAAAGCTCAGACAAGCATGGAATAGTTGAACTTTCAGTAAAAAAATAATTGAAAAAATGTTTTACACAATAGATAAATTTAAAAAAATGGATTTTTCAACTGAAACGATGAATCATCAACCTCAAAAATTAAATTTAAAGAAAGCAGTTCCACTTTTGACTAAGTAGCTGCATTTTGAACCAGACAAAATTTTTCAGTCGCTATTCACAATTGGCGAACATCTGGAAAATTTAATCAAATAGTTATATGTATAAAAACAAAAATTCTGGGAAAAAATCAAATTTACAGGATGATTCGAGTAGTATGCAAATTTACGATTTTTCCATTTTTTCTTTCTATGAAGAAAGGGTACAATTTTTGTACTCTCTTTTCAGTAATTAATAAATTGAAAAAATGTATATAACTTCAGAAAAATGCAGAACAAAAAATCGAAAAATTTTTGCCGATAACCATGAAATCTGAGGTAAAATAAACAAGGTGTAGGATAAAAATATAAAGTGATTCATTCTCTTTGATTTTCGTCCACTCTTTTTAGAAGAAAAAGTAAAAAACGTTTTTGAGCCACGAACTGTGAAAAATGAAATACATTTCTTTCCTTAATTTAAAAAAATACAGAAAATCATTAAAGTGTCAAGTTATCTGAAGTGAAATTTTTCATATTACAGGATCAATTTGAAAAGAGAATCTTACATTTTTAATAGAAATAGCAAAAAATTAACCGACTGTGGCAAATTTTATTGTGACCAAATGCCGCATTTTTCTTACTCTTGAACCTTAAAAATTAAATTTTTAATATAAAAACAAAATAATTTAATACATTTATGTGATAAATATTTCAAAAAAATGCGGTGAATGATGCCTTATGTACTTTTCGAATCAAATTGAAATTGTCGAATTTAATTCTACCTTGATGAAAATTGCATTCATTTAGTAATACCTTGGAAATATACTTATTATGCTTTTTTTAATGTTAAAAAATATTTAAAGTACGGTGTCCAATTATTAAATAAGTGGTCATATATTTTGTCAATAAAAGAAAAATATGCCAATTTAAAAAAAATGTATGTGAGGAAACAAATTGTGTCATTCATATTGAATTTGCTAGAATTTTCTCGCTGTAATCAGGAAATTTTTTTTAATCATTTGCAACATTGTCAAATTATATAAGATTTTCTATAAAACCATTAGTTTCACAAGTATAACAGCAAAATGTCAATTCCCAATTTTGAAGACTTGTAAGTGGCTAAAACAAATTGTATTATTTATATTGAACTTAATAGAAGCTTCTCGCTGTAATGAGGAAATTTCTTTAAATCATATGCAACGTTCTCAAATCATATAAGATTTTCCATGTGATAATTATTTTAACGAGTGTAAAAGAAAATTGTGTGTTTCGAATATCATATTGCTTTTTTTCAGAGAAATCAAATATTTATAGTTAGATGTAGAGTTACTTTCATTTCATAGCAAATAAAGCTTAAATTCGCAATAAGCAAACTGAACATTTTTGTTATATTGAAGTTAAGTGTAAAGTCTCCTGTAATCATTTTGTCAACTTATAAATTTAATATTGAAATTTGCGTATTCAATTCAAACCACGGCTATTAAATTTAATTGCGTTAACATTATTTTTGGTACATGTAATGAAAATTCTAAAAATTATTAGTAATATTTTATGCGGGTTGGAGAGCACGCGAAACATTTCTGGTCAATTAATACGGTATATAAATATGAAATAATATCACTATGATTGCAAGTTTAAATTGAACAATTTAATCACTTAAAACGGAGCTAAGTAAAAATTAATTACAAATGTTCACATTGCAACATTATTAAATAGAAAATATTTCGATTTTTAATCTCTAGTTCTTGCATGGTATTTTTCCGTAAGTTTGTTAAAAATTTAATTATTTTCTTAAAAATTCAACTATTCTGATAAAGTCATCATTTTCCATCGAAAATACATCCTTTTGAATTGAAAATTCATCATTCTGGCTGAAAAATTGATTTTTCATGGCTGAAAATTACATTTTTCTAACAAAAATTCCACTTTTCGGATTGGAAATGCAATTATTGCACTTTTTGTGTTAATAAGTTTTGATCTACAAGCGGAGGGTTCGTATTTGTTATTTCACCTTGATGGGTTCAAGCATGGTGTGATGATCTGTGACAATTAAAAATGACGAAGAATCAGAAAGTGGACAAAAAATGAATCCGCCGAGAAAACTATATAGGTTGTCGTAAGTGCAATAAAATTGGCAAAATGGTTGGCTGCACGAGAGTACCGGAAAAAAGTAACATCCACTTTCTGTTTTCAGCGATTCTCACTTACACCATTCGGTCGTATTCTTTGGAAGCGGTTTAGCGGAAGCCATCGCTCTCCCTCGTCTTTCTTTTGTTAGCGGAAAAGCGTGTGTGGAAAAAATAAGAGAAGGAAACAGAGAGAAAAATTGCCTTGCCTGTAACGCCCAGTCTTCCTATACTCGTACATCTATAAAAGCGTGCGTGTAATAACCGACTTCGGATTCGCGCCATAAATCCTGACTTATGGTTCATTTTTCATTTACATCTCACTGTCGCGATTCTGATTCGCATTTTATCCACTCGCATAGATTACCTCTTGCAGAAATACTAGCTAGATATGGAAGTCTGACTTAGTAAACATCTAGATGCAATAGGCCATTCTTCAAAACTTCACATTTTATTGACTTCGATTTGTGAAGTTTTCAAATGACGATGATTTTCATAATCTATTCCGCCCTTGCGAGCTGGATGCATAGAGCTATCATTCTTGGGTCGCCCCGTGTCCTTAAGACACACGAGTCTTTCGTTGGCTCGTCATTGTATTTCCGTCATCGCTTATTCCCACCCATCTCACGTTCGATTATTTATTAAGATCTGGTCAACACAGGAACATCAAAAAATAAATATTGCAATATGTCCCAAATCTATGATAATAAAATAAAGAATTACGATGGAATTCGCTTGTAAGAGTTTCTGTATAAGAAATCTTCTTGTTCTAATTAGCTTAGTGCGTTAGAGCACCAGACCGGCAATCTGAAGTCCTGGGTTCGAATCCCAGCGGAGCCAGAGAATAAATTTTTCACAACTAATAAATATTTTTGAAACATTGATTTTAAGACCATGTGGCGAAAAAACTAACATCGATTATAATTATTGATAAAATTAGGTAAAGATTTATTCAATGACAAGACTCGTCAATATTTACAATCTAAAATTATTTCTATTACGATCGATTTTATTTTAAGATTGTATAATTGTAAACTATTATGTAACGAACCACATTGAAAAAATAAATTTTGGTAACTTAAGTTTAGTTCATAAGATTTTAGGATAGTCCAGAAATGTCAAATGATAGACAATCCTCGCAAAATTGAAAAAGTTTGCGAGTTATTCCATGACTCCCGTAATATTTTTTTATTATTCGAGAGTCATGGAATAATTCGCGACATTTTTTCATTATTTCGCGGATTATCTGAAACGTGATACTAAACGTTATACGAAATTTGTGCAAATTTTTGGCCTATCCTAAAGTCTCCGACAGTCTATTAAGACGTTTATTCAGTCTTTCAAACTTCCTCCTCCCATCTTTTCCGTCTCCTACCAACCCCCCCCCACTTCCCCTTCA
>NC_046664.1:51350643-51379515 GCF_010883055.1 Belonocnema kinseyi
CCCCCCCCCTTCCCCATCACACATTTACTTTTAATTACGCTCCACATTTTCCCACCACTTTCCCTATTTTCCATATTCTTATTTCAAGCGCTATCTCCTGTTTTCAATTACTTCCACTATTATTCTTTCCACCGCTTCCCACCTCATAATTTGCCTCAGTTCCCCTCTCCTCAATTCCCACCATTTCCTATACTTCTCCAGCCCTAATTTCTTATCACTTCTTCAACCACACCTCCCCTTATTAGCTCCTAACCAACCCTACTTCTTATCCGATTATTTTACCTAATTCTTTTCCTTCTCCCTCTAATTTCTCCTTACTTACCATAACCTCATAATTTCCCCTCTCTTCCCCTAGTTACTCTTCCAAAATTGTGTTAGTTTCTTGCCCCATTTCTTCTTCTCACTCACCCTTCATTTGTCGCATTGCCCAAAATTCCCCTCACCTTACTTAATCTACTTCCCCTCTCCTCATTTCCCACCACTTTCTTACTTCTTCACCCCTCATTTCCGACCATTCCTTCTACTCCCCTCCCCTTATTACCCTCTAACTCACCCTACTTCTCAACCGATTATTTTACCTTTCTTCTTCTAATTCCCCTATTCTAATAATTGCCTATTTCCCTCCTCCATTTTTTCTACTTTCTCACCCCAAATTTCCCTTATTACCCATCATTCCCCTTCTCTAATTTCCCCTAATTTCCCAGTCCACAATTTCCTTCCTCTACTTGTGCTCTCCTACATTATTTCTTTACAACTTTCTCTCCTTGGAAAAAATACGACCAACGGATACCCTTTCGAAATCATAAGGGTTTTTACCTGGTGTTAGAAGACACTGGAAAAGATAAAATTTATTAATAAATTGGGTAACAGAAAAATGATAATAAAATGGCAGAAGATTAAACTATTAACTTTATGAAATAGGGGACACGATATTACAGATGGAAAATTGCACATACTCAATTATTTTAATATCCCTAAGTCGACTTACGATTGGACAGACCTCACATCTGCATTCGTAACGTGTAAATCTCCATCTCGTACATTACTCGATGGCGGAAGCGAAAGGATTACCGAGTGGATTGAATCCTTTTCAGAATATGTCTACCTCATTGGTGACCATAGACTGTAGTCTTCCTATTAGTTCAATTTTTCAGATTCATTTGTGCGCAAGTAATTTCAATTCTTAAGGAGCAAAAAATTCACAATATAAATTTGTTATCGAGTTGTAGCAGTAGTAGTAGTAGTAGTAGTAGTAGTAGTAGTAGTAGTTGTTGTAGTTGTAGTCGTAGTAATAGTAGTAGTATTCGTTTATTCGTCTATCTAATTCCTCATCTACCTTCCCGTCCCTAGTAAATAAGCTAGCAAAGTATACGAACTTATCAACTTTTTCAATTCTCTCATCATTTAATAAAATATTGCATAGCGTTTTCTCACTCTTTCCTTCGAACACCATAGTTTTTGTTTTATTTGCATTTATTTTGAGGCCCATGCTCTTCATGCTTGCATCTAGTTTATTCAACATTCTTTGTAGGTCTTCGATAGACTCTGCCATAACAACCTTATCATCTGCGAACGCTAACCCTCGTACTCTTACTGTTTCGAGATCCACACGCTCTTCATCGAAGAGAGCCATTCTTAAACACTTGTCCATAAATAATACAAATAACAATGAAGACATAACGCATCCTTGTCTAACTCCTTGAATAATATCGAAATAGTCACTCAGTTTCCCATTCACTCTTACACTCGCTTTGCTACCTGCGTATATTGTTTTTATAGCTTGTAGGATCCATCCATTGACTCCATACTCTTTCAGAACTTCCCAAAGTATACTTCTATCTACCTTGTCAAAAGCTTTTTCTAGGTCAACAAATGCACAGAAAACTTTTTTTCCTACTCTCAAACTTTTTTCTGTTATTTGCCTTAAGCTAAATATTTGATCCGTACATGACTTTCCTGGCATAAACCCACTTTGGACTTCCCAAATCTTTGTTTCTGTTATTTTCATTATCCTACGAATAAGTATTTTTGAATATATGTTACTTACGGTGCTTAATAAGCTAATCTCTCTGTAATTATTGGACTCGCTTTTATCTCCCTTTCTCTTGTATATTGGTACTATAATCGCTTCTTTCCAATCTTCTGGGACGTCTCCCATCTCGAGACATAAATTTACCAATTCGCAAACTCTATGTGGTATGTACTCGCCACCGTGTTTAATCATTTCAGCATTAATACCGTCTACCCCGGCAGCCTTACCGTTTTTCAAGTTCTTTGATTATAATTTATGATGTTTGAAGTTATAGTGTAAATTTCTATAAGATTTTAGAATGTCCACTTTTCAGGTTCAGGCAAAGCTGTAATCTTAATTTCGACAATCTCGTTAAACTTTGGTTTGTCACGTTTTGGCTCGTTTCGTTTAGAATTATATTCACTTAGGCCTAGGAGAGAAGAAAACGCTGTAAAATTATCCGAGCCTTTTTCCACTATGACTAAGCTTTGAAAGGAGCCTCACCATAATGTAGTACAACATAATTACGATCACCCCTTATTGTTAGTTCTTCGAAATGCTGGGTTCTTCCGGGCACCTGCCGCCTGACTTAGGTGAAGAAACGGGGTGTGTCTTGTACCCTCACCCGGCCCTTTGCTTACCAATTAGAGGCAACAACTTGTATCCCTCCAAAGTCTGCCTTCCTTCGGCGCTAGCAAGAAGAACTTCGAGCTGAAGTGGACTGAGCGAAAACATTCGCAATTGATTATTCGTCGGATCAAAATAGCAATCAGTCAACCCTATATTGACTGCAAGGAAATTGTAAAGCTAGATATTAAAAATAAGAACCGAGCCATGACGGATTCACCGCGCACTGTAGATCTTCTCTCAATAATTTAATTAAATATTATTATAGATTACACGTGGGTGTTCTTATTTTAAAAAAAACTATAATAAGCAAAGGCTTTACCAACAGCAAAACAGAGATAGAGGAATAAATTCTTTTTAATGAATCAATATACAGCTAGGTGAGATATTAAATTCAATATAAAACGCTTAAGATTTCAATTCAAAATATAATGCACTTTCAACAAGATAGTTACATTTTAGGCCTAAGAGTATAATAGATGGTATTTTAAACAAAAAATATGTTTATTTTAACTTATCACTATTTAAGTACAATCAGGAGAGAAAAATTTTTAACCTCACATTCAAATTTACAAACAAAAACTGTACATTTTTAACAAAAAGGTATATAACAACATAAAATCGATTTTCAACGATTTTTCAACTGTTGCATTTAAACAAAATGACAAATTTTTAACAACAGTTGAATTTTCAACCATAAAATATAAAATTTCAACCAAAAAGTTATTTCGCAACAAATAATTAATTTTTAATCTAATACTTAAAGTTCCAACTGAACATGATTTATTTTCAAGAATAAATGGAAATGTTAAATTTGCAATTCGTGAAACTAATTGTCAATAAAAAAAGGCATTTTCAAAATAGTTCAATTGGCGACCAAAAATGACGACTTTTTACCAAAATACATAAATTTTCAATCACATATTTTAACTATCAACTAGAAACAATTAATTTTAAACAAAAAACTGGAATTGTTAAATTTTTAATTGAAACAGCAATTTTCATCATAAAAAACTCAGGATGAACAATTATTAGCAAAAATGAAATAGTTAAATGTTCACGTAAAGTAAATATTTAAAAAAAAATAATAATAATTTGCAGCAAAATTGTGGAATCTTCAACTAACAAAATGTATTTTTATCAAAGTAGTTTTAATGCTTAAATAAATAGTTGAAAAATATAAATTCTCAACGAAAAATGTAGTACACTTGAAGCTGGATTTAATTAGAATTTCGTTCATTAATTGCAATTGAATTTTCAACCAACATATAAATTTGAAAAAAATAGTTGAATTTATTAACAAAGTAATAACATTTTTAAAAAAATAGTTCTGCCTTAGACCAAAAAGATTAATTTTCAAGATAATAAATATGTTTTCAATAAAATAGTTAAATTTTAAAGTGAAATTATCAATTTTCAACCAAAAATAGAAAAGTTTCATTTTCAGCTGAAAAAATTAATTCTCAACCCACGAAAAAAATGAATTTTAACAAAAACAGTTAAATTATCAACCGATGGATTTAATCTTCGACCAAGAAGTTACATTCTTAAACGAAAAGATGATTTCCTAATTAAAATTTTAATATCTGGTTCTTTAAGTAAAAACGATGAATTTTCAGCCGAAAATGAAATAGCTACATTTTTAATTAAAGAAATTAATATGAAACAAAGAAAAAGAATTTTTTAATAAAAGAGTACGGTCTTCAACCAAAACAAGTGAATTTTGAATTTTCAACAGTTTTTTAAAATAATAGTTGAATATTCGACACATTGAAGAAATTTGCGAAAAAAATTGATCACAAATATAATATTAGACTTCTCTATTTAAAAAATTAACTTTTAACTTCAGAAGAAGAATAATGTAAGTGAAAATTGTTTACTAAACAGTAGTTATTTAGAGTTTTATTTTTTTCATTCTCTTTACAGCAAAGTTGAAATTCTGATTTAATTCAAATAATTAAGACCTCACTTTATTCTTTGAAGAATTCTCTGCAATTCTATTTGGGTGTGTTCCATTAAACAAATTATGTAGAAATCGTACATTTATTATTGTTATAAATAATGATAATTTAAATTGTAATAAACACCTTCTAAATATAATTGTGTAGGATCCTTCAAAGAATGAAATGAAGCCTTGATCATTAGGATTAAATAACAATAGTAACTTTTCCTGAAAGAAAAAGAAAAAACTGAAACTCTTATAACTTCTGTTTAATAAACAATTTTAACACTAACTGTTTCTTGGCAGTTTAAAAGCCTCCGTCAAGATTTAGAGAAATTAATAATACGTCTATTTTTTGGTTTTATAAATCGCTTTAAAGATAGGCGAATTTTAAGATAAATTGTACGTAGCAAACATCCTTAAGTCAGTTCTCATTTAAACGAAAAAAGGGGGAAAGAAGAATTCTGCAAAAAAAAGTATCTGTATTCTAAGCGAGAAGCAACTACTATCATTGTAAATTGTAAAAGATTCTTTAGGTTCGGAGTTAGTTTATTTTGCTTTAATGTGGGCAATTTGTGATGTCCCCCTGGTGTTGAAGCTATAAAACTTAATTGTGCTATACCCGTGTTTATTCTTAAGGCATTACTCTCAATCCAGCTCCACTGGAAAAAATTTGTTCTTGAATCAAGTAAATGTTACTTGATTCAAGTCAATCGCAGGTACGAATGGGGACGATAGAATATGAGTGTGTTCCAAATAAATAGATACTTGCTATCGTATGCTTGGAACAAGCGTACATTTTCTTAGTCTGAGAAAATGTATTCTTAGATAGAATATCGCATTTTATTATTCGAAAACTTTATTGTGTTATTTCATATAAAGATGTATTCAAATGCAGAACATATTTTACTTCCAAGAAATCATTTCTGATACAGTTCACGAATATATTTTCTTAATCTAAGAATATGTAGTATCGAAGCAATAAACTAGTGTCTCAACTGAACACTATTTCTCAACGAAAAAAAATTGTTTTTAAAATTATTGTGTTATATTATCTTCATTTTTTAAATGATTGAAATACATAATTTGCGCAGACTGTTACTTACGCATATAATCCTACGCTTAGACGCCTTGAAAAATCGCACTCGCCGGGGATTGAGAACCCTACCTACTAAACTACCCAAACCAGTGTTGTGTCCTAACCGCGCGCTCTACCGACTTCACTATCGAAGCAATTGGATCTCGGTGACAAAATCTCGAGTAAGAATTTCAAGGCAGGGTCGTACCGAGTCATATGGTGAGCTTCAATTAACTTCAAACCAAAAGTTGTTAAACTCAACTTTAATGTTCCATTCTTTATTAAGAAAAATGTTATAATTGAATTTTACTTATTTCAATAAAGGCTCGATACTTTTTTTTCTTAATATATTTTAAAATGTTATAAAATATCTGAAAGTAATGAACAATAAACAAAAATTTTCCATAAAATTCGCATTTTTCAATTTATCGAATTCTTTTCTCATGCGTTTTTTAAAAAGATTCAAATATGGAATTGCTTTCATAAAAAAAATTGAAAATATGCAAAGAATAATTTAACTTCGCTTATTTTACAATGGGCTCAATACTTTTTTCCTAAAAAATTTAATCAGCTTAAAAATATCTAAAGCACATAAAAAATAAAGAACTTTTGAGTTTGAAAAACGCTTTAATAATCTCAGTGACAAATAAAAATTTTCTGATATTTAAAAACCTTTGTAAAACGCAGTTTTCGAGTTATTTAATTATTGTATAATACTTTTTAACTCAGTTTTTAATTTAAAATAACAATTCCTAAAAAATAATTTAAAATATGTAGAAAAAATTGATTGCTAGTTTAAGTATCACCTATTTAAAAAAGTGTTCGATACTTTATTTTTCTTTCAAATATAAAATACTTCAAAATCAGAAGAAACAAGAATTCTGTAATCGGATGAAAAATATTTATTTGCTTCCTCCTTGCATTCTCAATTATTTTATTTAAAAAATTTTCAATAATAAATTTTTTAATTGTTTTTTTATAAAATTAAATGCATTCTTAGTACAATTTTTAAAAATGTTATTGAATTCTTTTTTCTTCAATATTTTGCTTTAAAAACGTGTAACATTTTTTTAAATTATCAATAAAATGTACTAATTATATTTTTAAGCATTTTTTAAAACTTATAACTTTGTTTTATGCTGTCATGTATTTATTTTTTATTATTTACATAATAAAAAAGAATTATGTAAGTATATGTGTGACTGCCAAAATTTTAACCATTTGTAGTCCAAGAAATTTTCTATGATCAATGCATTCTTTGACTGAAAAACTTAATTATGTTAATTTTATTTTGAAAAAACCTAAATCTATACTTAATTATTTAAGACAGCAACATTATATGCGCACTACAGTACGCGGGAAGCATTTTATTGCCAATTATTAACATAAAAAAATATAAAACAAGATATTAACTATTTCAGATAGCAAGTAAGAATATAAAATAAAAAATTGTTTAAAAAATTTCTGCTTAATAAAGGAATACATCCATGTCTGTCAACTCTAATTTGAATTAAATACGGTTCACATAACATAATTTTTAGCTTTTTAAAAATCAATTTTCATCTAGCCGAATTCAATAAAAAAATATATTTTTTTATTGAATGAAGAATTCCTGTATTTAGCAGGAATATTTATTGTTATTTTCAAGTTTGGATGATTTTTTGTTACTTTGAACACTACAAAAAAATAATTTCAAGGTGGCCGTTTTATTCGAGGAAAAAAATCCCTAGTCATTTTCCGATTCGCAAAAATGTTTCACGGTTAAATAAATTCGAAATGGTTTAATTTTAAGTAGATTAATACATACAAATAATCAACGAAAAATTATTGATGCAGTACATTCATAATCTTTTAATGATTCTAGGAATCAAATGACTTTTGAGTCTTGCATAATTATTTCAAAATTAAAAACAATTTTTTCAAATCTATTTAAAAATTTTTAATTCTTACCAGCAAAAATTCATCGACGCAATAAACTTATAATTTTTTTAAATAGTTTTATGAGTGATTTGATTTGCATGTCAGCCTGAAGTTAGTAGTTTATCAAAATTGCAAATTCATATCTACATTTGCATCAATAAAATTGATTATGTGCAGCAATGTTTGGAATTTTATAAATATTATTGGATTTCAAAATAATTGTTAGCGGCGAAGAGAACCAATTTCATACCATGAGAACTTGTCGATCATGATATTTAATAAGATACTTGTGCAGTAAGTGGTAAATTAATTTAGACCAATGTATTAATTTTCATAGTATGTATGCGATGTCTATTGTATCAAGTCTACAGTTCTTATGCTGAAAAAACTGATGTCTTTTTATCTTAATAACATAGGTATCTTCGAAGTAAATCCGACATTCGTTTCACATTAATAATTATTTGATAGAAAATATTCAAGCATTATTCTAAGAGAAGTTATTTCTTCGCTAAATACATTAATTTTCTCGTCTCAAGAACATGAACATTGTTTCAATTAAAATAGTGGTCAAAATAAGTATATGACTTTACTTGGATCAAGAAGCATTTTGTTAGAGTTTTAGTTACTTATCATGAGAATATATTATTCCTAATTCTATATTTTATTAAACTTCATGCAAATGAGTATAATGGAACAAATTAATTAAATAATTTTTTGCTTAGAGTAAATATATTCTTGATTCAAATAGTTATCCGGATTCTATTATTTTCTTGATTCAAGAAAATTGGTCCCTTGTAAAAAAAAACTTGCTTCTTTCAAGTACAATCAGCCAAGTAAATTAGCCTACTTGATTTAATGCAATTTTTTTCAGTGCACCTTCACCGAGTATATAGATCTCGGTGGACTTTCATTGTTTACAAACGTTCTGAAAATATATGGCTTTTAGGTGCCAGGCGCACCACATTGCAAAGTAAATGACGCGGACTTCTTCACACGGCAAAGTGATCCTCACCCATTCTGTCATTTGACAGTCTCCCTAGCAGACCACAGAAGGTGAATACGGCAAGGCTAGGTTGGTTGAGCCGATCCCTATAAGGTCAACGGTTAAATGCACAGATTCGAAATACTGTCCAGATGTGTTACGTATGTGAATGTGTATATGCGTGCTTATTACTGAAAATCGACCAACGAACACCGAGTGTGAGTCTCCCGTTGAGTCTTAAAGCGCAAGGAGCTTAAGCTGACTAATTTCCAAGCCTTCTCAAAATAGACTAATGACCCCAAGGCTAGTCACCTGGGCATAGGCCTCTCTACATTTGTACGTAACCAAGCTCTTCTGAGGGGAGTTAGAGTTTAAGGTGGGTTCCGAACCACCATAAACCCCGATAGAAGTACAGTGAATCTCTTCTATAGCGCCGATTTCGGGGCTGACGGTGGGTGGCAACTACCTCAATATAGCGTTCTCCGCTTTTGTTTGTTCAAATCTGACTGCTCGCCTGAGTGACAGCCGCAGATCCCGCGCACCCCGCGCAGCATCTATTACAACTACATGCGGCGCGGCGTCAATTCCCGGAAGGGCTATAGAAGGGAGGACGATTCAAGAGTTTCACTGTACATAGAAACATTTCCATTCGTACCCTGCTCAGAGACCAAACCCCAGTCCTCCTGCACGAAACCCTAACCCGCTATCGTGTGAGCAACCGGGTCTCTTTATTCAGGTTCGATAGTACACGAAAAGAGTTTTTCCAAGTATAAAATTTTGTTGAAACTTTCAACACAAGTCTTTCTCTTTTTTCTGTTTGGTGAAATAACCGCAATTTCCAGTAAGGTCACTGCATCAGTATACAGAAGAAGACACTAAAAGAATAACCGCATCATAAAGTCAAAAGTTTTAAACAAATTCAATATCGTAAAAATAAGAAGCTGAACTAAGCTCAATACTGTTTTCGATGAGTCGGTGGTTCAACGTCACCTACAAGAGCTTCGACTTTCTCGTTTCAAGTTGAAGTTAGGACTTCTCGTAGAAATCGCTTTGTTCTCTTTTTTTTTTGCTTTCTCTCTCAAGTAAGAGAGAAGATATTTCAGCACGAGATGCAGACTAAAAGCTATAGGATTCACAAGTCTGAACGAGAGGATGGCAACATTAGATCTCTTCCGCTTCACTCACTTTTACCCTATAGTCTCGTTTCTAGTTGGAGTCGTCTATCTCCTCAAATAACTCTCTTTTATCTTTCAAATTAAAGATTTTAGTCTAAGAATATTAGTTCTAAAATGAGGGTGGGTAAAAAACTTCACTTTCGAAATTTCCTGATTTTTCCAGTCAATTTTTCATTTTCCCAGGCCAATGATATTCACGCAATAGCATTTTAGTCTTGTAACATTTTTAACAGACTATCTTTTATAACTGGAATGAAACAATTTTTAATTTTAATTCCTTTATTTTTCCCAAACAGGTGTCTTTTCTTCCATAATAGATGAATTTTTGATAAATAAATATGAAGCAGTAAAATTCAAGTAAAAACATTTGATTTCCAACGAAAAAAAAGCGAACTTTCAAGAAGATAGTCAAATTTTTAAATTGAATTATGAGTTTTCAATCCAAAAGACAGATTTTTTTACAAATAAATATTTTTTAGTCAAAAAGGAAATAAAAGTTGAATAAGCCAGGCGAGAATACTATATATAGTTTATATATAGTGTAAAGTTTTATATAGAATATTTATCTGTTTTATACATTTTTTGTATAAAACAAGTGAATATTATATATAAAACTCCACACTATATATAAAATATATATAATTTTTCCGCCTGATAACACCCCGAAAAAATGACTTTTTTAACAAAATGTTCCCAAACAAAAGAAAATTTAATTTCTACCAGAAAAGAATAATTTTACACAAAATACATGAAGTATCAAACAATTACTTAAATTCTTAACTAAAAACTTTCAATTTAAACAAAAAAATGAAAAATTCGATTTTTAGAAAAAAATTCATATTCAATAAAAACAAAAAGAAGTTTCAACAAAACAGTCAAATTTTAAAATAAACACATATGCTCTCAACTAAAATGAGGAATCTGTAAGCAAGAAAATAAATTTTGACCAAATTAGTTCAACTTTTAAAAAAAGACTATTCTTTAACCAAAACACGAATTTTCTAGAAAACAGTTGAATTTTTAACTTGCAAATATTAATTTAAAACAAAATCGATTAATTTTCAACTATAGAGATGGATCTTCGACTAAAACGATGAATCATTAACCAAAAAAATAATAATTTTTAACAAAGTAATTCAAGTTTTAACCCAGGAGTAAAATTTTCTAACCAAAAATATGAATTTCAAACAAATAAAGATTTTTCACTTAAGAAAGAGAAACGTTTATTATTAGGACTCTTCAGTCTATTGGCGAATTTTCTGTAAAAGTATTAGATTTTGAACCTGAAAGTAGGAATTAAGAAGGAAAAAGTTTATTTTTAACCAAGAAATTTTCCATCATGAAACTTTTTTTTAATAGAAGGGTTTATTTTTTACCCAAGTAGTTAAACTTATAATTTAAAAAAATCAATTTTTAAAGAAAACCGGTACAGTTACATCTTCAGTGAAAAACGTTAATTCTCGAACAAAATTAGTTTTTAAAAAACAATTAAAATTTTTATTCAGTCAGATAAATTTTGAAGTGGAATGATGGATCTTCAAAAAAAATTGTTCAGCAAAAATTTAAACTTTCAGCCCAAAAGTTGAGTTTTTTAACCAAAAAGACCAAATTTGCAATAAATGCGAATTTTCTGTCAAGAAATAAAAATGCAGTTTTGTAGCGAAATTTTAATACATAAAGTGCCTTTACTAGATCCCGCTATTCGTACGGAAAAATTTAGCTATTCATATCTAAGCTTCTATGTACGTAGCCGCAGCCAGGAAAAAAAGTTCATCTAAACTCTTAAACTTTCACGCTAAGATGACTACCCTGTAAAACTGAAGAAATCTTGAACTCGAAAATACTAGTTTGCAAGCAAAAGTTTATTTTCGACTAAGAAATGCCGTTTTTAACCAAAAAGAAGAAATTTTGACCAAGATAATTATTTCCTACAAACAAAAATTTTCAAATAAAAGAGGTCAATTTTCAATCATATAGTTAAATTTTCAACCACAAGAATAATTTTGTAACAAACTGCTTTATTTTTTACCCACGCAGTTGGACTTTTATTTTATTTTTTATTTTTTTAACTGAAAATGGAACGACTTAAAAAAAATGAATTTTCAAACAAAATTATGTATCCTCAACAAAAACTGCAGTATTAAAGTTTTATTAAAAACATCGAATAATAAAATTAACTTTTTTAGATCAAAATATCCTTATATTTCAAAAAATGAAAAAAGAAGCATTTGAGGAAATTTATTTTTTCAATAAAATCCAATAAATTTTAATAAAGCAAAATTGAAATTTTGTTTACGTATCTGAAATTATTTCCATGATTTTTGCACAAAGATTTAGTATAAATTACACTTTTTTGCAAAAATTCTGACACTTTTACTACGATTTACAAGCAGTTAGAATTTAGAATAAAAATTAATAATTCAGGAAAAATAAACGCAAAAAAAGTAGAACAGAAAAAAGATTCGCAAATAAAAAATAATACACGTAAAAAGCAAACCAGGTAAAGATGGAAGAAAAATTGAAAAAGGAAACGAGGAATAAAATAAATGCAGAAACGCAGGAGAAAAAAACAATAAAAATAAGAGCATAAGAAAAAAGGAAAAAAAGGAACGCAGGAAAAAACAAGATGAAAAAAAAAGAAATAAAAGAAAAAAGAAAGTAAACAAAAAATACAGGAAAAAAGGGACGCAGGAAAATAAGAATACATAAAATTAGGAAAAATTAGCGCAAGAAAAAGGAAACACAGGCATGGAGGAAAAAGGTAAAAGGGACGCAGTAAAAAGAAACGCAAAAGCAAAAGATCAAAAGAACAAAAGAGCGCATGAAAAAAAGAAACACAGGAACGCAGGAAATAAGGGACGCAGTAAGAAGAGGCATAAGAAAAAAGGAAGGCAAGAGTGCACAAATGAGGATAGCAGTAATATAGTAAAAAGGAACGCTAGAAAAAAAGGAGTAAAGGAAAAAATTAACAAGGAACGCAGGAACGAAAGCAAAATAGATGCAGTAAAAAGGAACGAAAGAAAAAGGGAAGCAACTACTAATAACTAATATAAAGCAGATGTTCTCCAAATTTTTTCAACCTTTGGAAAGTGCTTAATTAATATTTTGGAACAAAAATAAAAAAAATCGATTCTTACGACTCTTCCAGACTTGTTTATTTTAGATTAGTAAAAATGTAACGTTTTGATAGCGCTCTCTATTCTCATCAGGCATTAATTCTAGTGAATATTTAAATTTTCCAGTCGAATTATTATTGACAGAATAACAAATTTCTGTTAAATGTCAATAATGCTTTGACTCCAAGGTGTAACTATTCACTAGAATGAATGCCTGATGAGGATAGCATCAGAAATTAACAAAGACATTTTTAAACTATTTTTTGCTTTTTAAACGATCCAGTTTTTTGATAATAATATTGATGCAAAGCATCATGATATGAGTAAAGACTTTTCCTACGAATAATATTCAAAAGATTACAAAATTTTTATAGTCGTTTATTTTTACATTATCAAATTAATGAATGAAGGAGCTACTTCAAGATTGAAAACGCTTAGAGCCTTTAATTGTTTCCTAATATAAGTGAAAACAATGATTAGTTTTTTATTTTTGAAAAATCTGAAGGAATTGTTAATTTTATAAACAAATGCATTTCGCAGCCATTGCACGTTTTAAACACTTCCTACCTTCAACAAAATTGATCGAAAATTTTTTTTTTTTTAAGAATTTTTTTATTTTTTAAGAATAAGCAACCGTTTCTTTGTGCTTCTGGGCACAGGAGTGTTTCAATCGTTTCTCTGTATTTTATATTTTTATAACATTTTTGTAAATGAATAACAGATTGTATTTCCTAACAAAGTCTCCTGATAATTAAAATCCTTTCTCAGTTATTGATAGTCGATTTCGTAAAAAAATGATGGGTGTGTGCTGAAAATTAGTCAATTGTTGACAGTAATTATTACTATATTAGAATATTATACTGTCTACTGTAAATTACATTTTTAGTAGGCAAGAACACACAAATAAGAAACGCAGTAATGCAGGAAAAAAGAACACAAGAAACAGAAATATAGGAAAAAAGGAACGCGGTAAAAAAAAGTGTTAGAAAGAAAGAATACATGAAAAAAGGAGCGCAGGAAAAAAGCAACACAAGAAAGCAGAAAAGCAGGGGGGAAAGGACGCAGTAAAAAGGATGAAATTATATAAAATAATATTTATACAACCAAAAAATATTTCAGAATCTTACTCCTGATTTCAGAAATGAAAACAGCAAAAATTCGAGCGAATTCTGGAAAGTCAATAACTGAATTAAAAAAATTCCACGATTCCAAAAAATTAAAATTATAATAATTTATTTGAACTTTTTCTAAACATTGGAATTTTACTGTATTTTAGTATAGAAATACATTTCCACCAGAGTAGTTTTAAAGAAATTCACATTTTTATTAAATTGAACTAAAATACAATTTTTTGTCATAAAAGATGGAGGAAAAGTTGGAAAGAAAATATTGCCAATCGAAGCATTAACAAACTTCAGTTCAAATACTTGACACACAAAAGTTTTTAAAAGTTGATTCTCGCGGCTCTCAGGAATCAATGCACGCTTCTGCTACGACAGCAGACCGGAAATGTGTCTGAAAACATACTCTCGGGAGTTGTTTTCATCCAATATCCGCATTCATATTCGCGTAAAATTTACAATAGGCAAAAGCTAACCCAACAAAAAAAACATCCACGCATTACCGTTCATTCAGAAAAATACTGCTGAATTGATAGCGTGGAAAAAAGTACTTCCATTTTATAACCAATTTTAAAGCAAATATTAAAATTGTAGTTTGCCAACAATGGAACTAAACGAATATCTAGGAAGATAAAACATTTTTATTAATTTTATGTTTTAAGATTGGCGGCAAGTGTCAAAAACGTGATTTTTAAATGCAGACAAAATTAAAACTTTACGACTTTTTGCTAGACGTAATCTGAAACGTAAAATAATATTCAGTCCTGAATGAGTCGTTCAAATATCCCCCTCCCTTACTTCTCCCACCCCTTGTAAGTTAAGAGTTAGGAATTTCTCTGACTTCTCCTTTTTGAAATAAGTACAATGGACGAGCGGAAAGGAACCCTACTGATTCTATAAGGGTTCTGCATAGAGCTATAAACCTTACAAACTTAACGCAAATTTTTTTATAGAAAAATTTCATATTCTAAAAGTTTATTTAGTGAATTTGAAACAGATTGATTTATAGTAAACATATTTCATTTTTTTTATATAACTTTGCATGAATATGATAATTCAGATGAAAATATGCAGATTTTACAGGAGGGAATGATCCATTAAAATGTCATAAAGTTAAATTTTAATTTATCCCAATATTAACTATTTTACGTGCAAACACAGGTACGCAAGAAAGTTTTTCTAGAAAAATTATTCTAAAGTTTATAATTTTGATTTAATTTAAGCATTTTTTAAAAATGCAAGATAAATAACTTTGTACGAGCCAATTTCAAAATTTTCCATAATAATTTGTTACTTGAGAACGACGTACACAATTTAATAATTAACATTTTTTCCGGCCAGGATAATTAATTAATTTATAATGTTGAATGTTGGCAATTACTGGTCAAATAATTGTATGGAGAAACGGAAAAAATATGCCTTGGCCCGGATTTAAACCGGGAAGGCAATATATTCACGAGTGGAGCGTTAACCAATTAATACTCCAGGGCTTCCGCAGATAGTTTTTCGTAAAATAAATAAAAAATATAAACAAATCAAATAACATGTGTTATTTAATATAAAGCAGATGTTCTCCGAATTTTTTCAACGTCTGGGAAGTGCTTAATTAAGATTTCGGAACGAAAATAAGAAAAAAAATTTCGATTCTTACGACTCTTCCAGACTTGTTTATTTTAGATAAGTATAAATGCAACGTTTCGATAGCGATCGCTATTCTCGTCAAGCATTAATTCTAATGAATATTTACATTTTCCAGTCGAATCATTATTGACAGAATAACAAATTTCTGTCAAATGTCAATTATGCTTCGACTCCAAAATGTAACTATTCACTAGAATTAATGCCTGATGAGGATAGCATCAGAAATTAACAAAGTAGACATTTTGAAATTAATTTTTTCTTTTTAAATGATCCAGTTTTTTTATAATAATATTGATGTAAAGCATCATGATATCATGGAAGACTTTTCCTACAAATAATATTCAAAAGATTACAAAATTTTTTAAATCGTTTATTTTTACATTATCAAATTAATAAATGAAGGAGCTACTTCAAGATTGAAAACGCTTAGAGCCTTTATTTGTTTTCCTAATATAAGTGAAAACAATGCTTAGTTTTTTATTTTTGAAAAATCTGAAGGAATTGGTAATTTTATAAATAAATGCATTTCACAGCCATTGCACGCTCTAAACACTCCCTACCTTCAACAAAATTGATCCAAAAATTTTCTTAGCCAATCACATGTACGATTACTTAATATTTTGTAATAATTGTTAATTGCTTAGATAAATTTGATAAACAGACACGAATTTTTTGAAATTTTTAACCGTTTGTTAGGCTACACAAATTTACAATTACTTCAATAAATTTTAGAAAAAAATAAAGATTTTCGTCAATTTTCGACCGGTTGCTTTCAATTTTTAAAAGAATCAGCTCTAAGTAACTTGACCATATACCATTTTTATTTTATTTTATTCACAATCTACAACTTTTTTTATGAATATTTCTATTCAAAATTCCGCGATTTCTTTATTTTTTAAGAATAAGCAACAGTTTCTTTGTGCTTATGGACACAGGAGTGTTTCAACCGTTTCTCTGTATTTTATATTTTTATAACATTTTTGTAAATGAGCAACAGATTGTATTTCCTAACAAAGTCTCCTGATAATTAAAGTCCTTTCTCAGTTACTGATAGTCGATTTCGTAAAAAAAATGATGTGTGTGTGTTGAAAATTAGTCAATTGTTGACAGTAATTAATACTATATTAATATATTATTCTGTCTACTGTAAATTACATTTTTAGTACGGTATTTAAAAAAAATATATTACTGCATGCAAATTTTTCGTTATTACAAATAAATAAACAAAATCCCATCAATTTTAATATTTTATTTATTTATGGCTGAGGCAATCAAAGTTCTAAAATAAAAAATTAAAGTATAACCAGTATAAATTCGTCTTTTAGAGGAATACAAAAAGAAAAGATAATAATAGGGCGAAAAGAAAATTTGCTAAACTAATACATTGCAGGAAAATATTCTATTAGAAGATACGTCTACGCATAAATATTCTACTATTCTTAATTGCTTTTATTTCATTTTTAAACTTCGATTAACTTTTGCATAAATGAACCAGATAATTAATTTTATGTATGCAGTGTTTTTGTTAGGTAACAGTATTTCTGAGAATGTTTCTTTGATGCAAAATTTATTGTCCACTTATCTATTTAAAAATTATTTGTGATTTTTTCTGCTACTATAATTTTGATATACAATAATAATTATTGAAATAAATTAGGTCTGTTATCGAATTACTTTCTGCGTGGATTTGAATAATTTCAAATATTATTGTTACAAAGTATGCAACACGTATCGAATCCAAAACATTAGAGTAATTAATTGTTACAAAATCTACCATTAAGCTTGACCAGGCAGAGTAAATGCAAATTTACATTTTACTCTGATATTCGCAAGTACACTAATGATCCAAAGCCATTAGCACTATTAAAAAAAATTTCTAACTGTACACTAATTATATAGATATTAATTTTTTTTCGAAAATCCAAATTCTCATAAAGAATATTATTAAACAAAATCTCATACTCTGAAAATTATAGTGTGATCTTTTTCATTATGATTTTAGATGAAAAACATTATTTTTAATGAACAAATGTGAATTTGTTGATAATTTAAAAAAATTTAATAAAAGAAAATAGTTTTTAACTAAATAACTATATTTGACAATTACTCCTATCTTTTTAAAGTTTAAAAACAGTAGAACTGTAGGTAATATTTTCTCCGAAAAAATAGGTTGGGATTTATTCAACTTCAAAATTTTTTTAAGAATTTTAAAAAGGCAACATTGAAAAAAGATTCATTTGTAAACACTATTCTTATAATATTTATTTTCTGTAAGTTTAAAACTTCTTTCATTCAAAATTGTGTATTTTCCTTTTACAAAACATAATTTGTAATATTTCAATTCTTAAAATGATACAAAACTTTTTTCTTACCGATTTTAAAGAATAAAGAAAGATTATATTTTTAACAGTTATTTTCTCTCTGCGATGACAAGAATTTATAAATAAGAGTTCACTCAGGTTGATAGATATTCAAATCTAAAATATTGTCAGTTTTTATAATAATTATACAATGTATTTCACTCAACAGGTGAAGCATGCGAATGTAAATCTACATTTTGACGAAATTTCAAAAAATATGCAGGTTTTGTACTAATATAGTTTTTTTTTAATTCGCCGATTAGTTGGCATTTAAATAAAAAATACCACAATTTTGAAGGGAAATAATTGAATTCAAAAAAATTCAAAGGAACGATTTATTTTTACAGGAAAAATCTTTGAAAATGCTAAAAATTTATTAAAATAAGTAGCAATCATCAATGTTCTCTAAAACAATTTCTTAAGATATCCTTTAAAATCTTTTGAAATTGGTTAAAGTCTATTAAAATAATTTAAAATCTTTTAAAATATCGGCAATCCTTTCAAATGATTAGAGATCCTATAAAATTCAATAAATCCGGTGAAATTCATTGAAATCTCTTGCTATCTTGAAAATCCTACAAAATTTGTTGATACATCTTACAATTTTCAAAACCTCTTAGAATTCTTTGTATTCTATTAAAATAACTTTAAATTTTTCGAATCCTGCGAAATTTTGTAAATTTATTCTCAGCACCTGAAATTGTTCGAATACGCTGAAATTCAGTGAAATCTTTGAAAATTCTACAAAGTCATTAAAATCAGTAAAAGTCTTTCGAAATTCCTTCAATATAAATTAAAATTCACCCATTTACTACAGTTCTGTTAAAAAACCTGTTGGCATCCATAGAAATCCCTGAAATCCTTATAGGTTTAATAAAACCCTTTCAATCTTGTGAAATTCCTTGAAATACCTTAAAATCCCTTTAAATGTTTAGGAGTGCTACAACATTTTTTGACACTCTTCGAACTTTTTTTAATCTTTAGGAAGTCATTGTTATATTTAAAAATAGTTTAAAGTCTTTTGAAGCTTTATGAATCCTACAAATCCTTTCAAACAAATGAAACTCGTACAAAAACCCTTCAATATTTTGGAAGGCTTTCAAATCCCTTGAAATCTTTGGAAATAGTACAAAATAATTAAATAATCCTTAAAAAGTTTTGAATATTCCATTTGTTTTAATCTGGTGAAATAGCTTAACATCTCTAAAATCCTTTAAATTCTTTTCAATAATTGAAACTCCTATGAAATCCTTTAAATCATGTGGAATTCTTTGAAATCCCATAGAATCTTTGGAAACGCACGCTTGTTTTTTCAAAAAAATGAAAGTTGTGCTAAATTTTGCTAGACTTGTACTCACTTATGCAGTAAACATTTTTTTTTAATCTGAAATTACAATAACAATTTTTGTAAACCTTTTTTTTAGTTCAGCAACTTCTCACAAGCACAAAACCAAAGGTTGTGATGGTGGTTTTGGTTTTTCGAAATTTGAACTGTTGTTCTAACGGGAAGGTACTAACACTTTTCAATTGAACAGTTTTAAATGAAATGCAGATAAACTGCAAAATTCAGAATTTTGAAGATTCATGAATTATACAGTACAAAAATTTAGATTAAGTTTCAAAAATATAAATGCACGTTAACATTTTCAATACTCTGAATTAAAAAATCAATCAATAAACCTAGAAAAATCACAATTATAATATACTATATTATATTATAGACTACAAACATTAAACATTTTTTTTTTAATTTAAAAGTTCTTAAATTAGAAGTAAAATTATTTGCATTTTAAATAGTTCAAGCATCCTTGAAAAGCTTTATAATTTGATTTCAAAATCTTGAGAAATCTTGAAGTTGTTTACAATTTTATAAAATTTAAAATCATTTTTGAAATTTTTTCAGAACTTCTGCATAACTTTTTAAATTATTTAAATTTGTCCTTCAAATTAAATAATATCATAATTGAAAAAGGTTTCAATTCAACTACTAATTTTAAAAACTATTGAAATCGAACTTGGACCGATTTTTCATCTGAAAATTTGTAAAATTCCCGGTCAAGAAATAAACTCCCGGCTTTTTCTGGTCTCAGAAAATTCCCTTGAAACTTTTGAAATTCCTAAAAATTTCTCAAAACAACTTAAAATCCTACTAATTTATACTAATTTCTTTGCATTTTTTCTATATTTCTGTTACACTTATTTTAATCTTTACGAATTATGCATTTCTATACTGAACTCCTTATCGTTTTTTTAGAACTGCGAAAAATTAATTCAAAATTCGTTATAGGGAAATCATTGTAGGCCTACGCTGATATTCAAGCCAAGCAGACGATTTTCTTACGAAACAGTTGAATTTTCAAACCAAATAGTTAAATTTCCAACTGAAAAGATGAATTTTAAATCAATAAGATTAATTTTCTATAAAAAAATTCTTAACAATATACATCAACTTTGAACCAATTAGTTAAATATTCTACTAAAAAAGACCAATTTTCAACCAAATAGTTGAACTTTTCAAACTGAAAAAGATCAATTTTCAACAAAAAATGGAATTATTAAATTTACATTACAAGAAAAAATTAAGAAAAAGAACGAATGTTCTACGATTAGTTAACTTTTCTTACGAAATAGTTCAATTTTGAAGCAAGGAAATTAGTTTTCTATCAAAAAGATAAATTTTTAGGCGAAAAACATGATAGTTTATATTGAAACAAAAACAGATTACATTTTTTTATTTATAACAGTTCAATCAAATAAAAAATTGATTTTTCAACAAAAAAGTTGAATGTTCAATTAAATCATATTATTTTGCAAGCTCACTGTTGTATATTCAACTACAGAGATTAAATTTACAGCAAAATAGACGAATTTTCAAACAAATACTTGAATTTTTATTAAAAAGGATTAACTTTCCACAAAATACATGAATTTTCGACTAAATGGTTGAGTTTCTAATTAAGTAAGACATTATAATTCCAAAATTCTGGACAGAAGTCTTAGAATTTGTTGTCCTTTCTTTGAACATTTTTTGAAGATATGTATATATCTCCTTCATAGAGATTAAGAACTTATTTTGGCAATACGTTCAATTTATTCAATCACACATTAAATAAATCGACGTTTCGACCCGTCTTTGGGTATTCCTCAAGATATTAAAATTATTACGAAAGTGTCTAAAAGGAATCGTTCGATGACATTGAAAACACCAAACAAAACGGTAAATCAAGTATAACTGTTTAAAATGTCGTTTTAACATTTTTATCTTATGTAGTCATTGTAGTCGGAGGAACTAAAATTGTGACAGTCATTGTTATGAACTGAGCCAAGACGGCATTTTGAGAAAAGACGAGTAGTTCTCCTCTTTCTGTTTAAAAAGGACGACTGCATAAGATAAAAATGTTAAAAACAAAATTTTAAACAGTTCTACTTGACGTGTCGTTTTGTTTTGTGTTTTCAATGCCATAGAACGATTTGTTTCAGACACTTTTGTAATAATTTTAAAATCATGAGACATACCCAAAGACGGGTCGAAGCGTTGATTTATTTAATGTGTGATTGAATAAACATATATATTGAACGTATGACCAAAATAAGTTCTCAATCTCTATAAAGGAGATATATACACATCCTTAGTAAGACATATTATATTTTATAAATATCGCAGACGTGATAATACTTTACGTAAAAAATGGTTTTGACCAAGTATCCCCTCCCCTTTCCTCTCTGTAAGGCTGAATATAAAAATTGTTTGAGTAAGCTTTCGCTGAAAATAGTTGACTTAATCGGAAAAATTTGTTTAAAAAACCTATTAGTTAATGTGATGAATACTCATTAAATCAGACATTCACTAAAGTACACTGAGCGCGGACGTGGTAGAGGGACTCGTGGCGTGGCTGACCACAACAACATCGCACCACTGAACCATGGTATGCCCCGCTAATTTCAGTAGTAATATTCTGTTTATGGTCAGCTGTGGTGTGTTTTTAACAGAGCAGGTCCATATTATCCCTTTACATAATTTAAAATGCTTAAAAAAATATAATAGTTTCTGTCCAACGTCAATTTTGAAAAAAAAAAAAATGATAAAAGATTTTCTTCCTGTTAAAATATAATATATTTACAGGAAAAAAATGTGGTATAATCTTGTGACTTCATTTCGCATGAAAAATCAATGTATAGCTTCTCGTTCTAGAGGTCTCGAAGTAGAAGGCAGCAAAGAAGAGTAAAGGTGCGAAAAGAATTTGAATTTAAAATGACTGTGGTAAAATGAGCGCCATGAGTAACGGCATTCCTACAAAATTAATCTTGAAGACAAGGCAGCGAATTACAATTCTAAAATCATTTAAATTGTTTTTATCTTTAGGTGAAGCATAAGAAGGTCGTATTTAGGTTTTCATGATAAGTGTCTTATTCCCGATTATGTTTATCTTTATATTTAATTTTTAATGAGAGCACTCAATTGTAATTTAATATTTCAAAATTTCATGGAACAACTCAATTTATAACTTTAATTAGGTATCTAAATTAAATTTTTCTATTTTTCTCCTAGCAGAATCATTTGTTGGAATATTTGTAAAATTTAGCAGAAAACTTTGGATTTTAATTTTCTGCAACCATAGAAGTGCCAATACATTTAATCTTTCCAACGTCAGGCAAGAAAAATGTGAGACAGCGTGAAATGCTAGACTGGCATAGACGGTGTAAAAAAAAAAGATTTTCGCATTCATTTCTATGTTTCTTTTACCTTTTTTCAATTTTTCTGCCTGAAAAGACTAGCAAGGACTATACTCGATATATACCAGCTCTTAACGTCAAAAAGGATCAGTAAAATCTCTTTTACCCGTGAGGTTTGCTTCTTTTATGTGATAAAAGGTAAAAAGACCAAAAGCTGAGAAATAATAAAACATGAAAGCAAAATTTTTCTCTTGGGAATCGTATAAAATTGTAGCTTTGTTACTTCAAATCTTGTAAAACTGTCTTTAAGAAGAAGTTGTCCCTCTTGTATGGAATTCTATTATCAGTCATTTTCCAGTTCTAAATTTTGTATTTTAGACTGAAAAAGAAATTTGTTTCGTCTTACGGGCACCCAACAACTCTTCTGGATTTTGAAGAAGTTTTTACATAGATAATTATTCCAAAATTACAAAACTGTCAAATATTGACTTTTCTTCCTAAATTATGAATTTATCAAGTGCCCCAGCAACAAATTTCAAAACTATTAAATTTCGACATTAGGCCCTCTGCAAATTTATTTATAAATTCCAAGATTATCAAGTTGCCTAATAACTATTCCGGATATTGTACAATTTTCCACATTTATTATTATTCCAAAATTACAAAACTGGCGAGTCTTGACTTTTCTTTATAAATTTTTAATTTATCAAGTTACCCAGCAATAAATTGAAAAACTATCAAATTTCAAAAGTAGGCATTATACAAATTTATTTATAAATTGCAAGCTTATTAAGTCGCCAATACAATACGAAAAAAAAGTTGAGAAAAAGATTCGAACCCACGGCAGCGAGGTTATCAGCTAGGCTCTTTTTCACTGGACCAGCGGAGCTTCATGGGAGTCCATGCGCGCAAACCGGTAGAGGTTCTCTACCCTTGGCTAATGTGATTTACAATCGCTCATAGTTCTTACAAGGGATCAAAAAATCCGTGACACGTGTCTCATCATTTTTTAAGTAATATCGATTGGTGATAGTCTCATCAAAAAGTCTATGTCCCAGAAAAGGTTTTCCCCTTTGAGAATTATCGTTTTGACCAACGGTCGATAACAAAGTTCGCCCCGATACCGTGTGTAGAGTGAAGGTAACAGCTGGCCTGGACGTTGATTGCAAATGCAGTTACAAAAACACTCTCAGGGCATGTCAGTTCTCTCTGCTTTTGCTCCATTTCGTAACGTATTTCGCAAAATTTGGGGACACCATCATCAAGTCTTGGCCCTTTGGAAGATCGTTTGGTGTCTAGAATTCTTCTATTATGTCAGAATGGTGAGTAAAAAAATAAATTAGCAAACGATTTGTCGGGAAAATAATCATTTCGTTAACAAATTTTTTGACTTTTCAAAATTTAATTGATCCGAGGATCTCGAAAAACCCCGGATATTCAACAAGTTTTCTTTCTTTCGTTCGCAAATCCTACAAGAAAAATATATAGTATGATTCCAACAGTTGAAAATCATTTTCATGATATAGCTAGAAGATAAAAAAAAAGAAAAAAGATTATTTATAATTAAATCGTAAAACTTTACACATTCCTTCTCGACTGTTAAAAAAAATACAAAATACTTTTATTGCTCCATACTATGTAACAACTATTCCTGGAAATAATTGTAGATAGATGGAAAAAACTTGGAATTGTCAGGCAATTTTTTTCCAGGATTTGAGTAGACATCCTGTTATAGACGTTCTGAAATATAATTTGAAAATAAGATTTACTCACAGATAAAAAAATGGAATTCGTAAAAATGTTCAGAACTAAAGCACTTAGGGATATTATTCAGATTATAACAAAATATTTGCATTAAAATTGTTTTTAAAATTGTGGAATTAGAAGATCTGGAATTCTTCTTATAGAAGCTTATACATTTCTGTCCACAAAGGAAATATAACATTAAATATTGTTTACTAGCCTAGAATTCAAGTTATGTTTTTACTACGTACATTAAAAATCCATTTATAAGTTCAAGAGGATAACATAAATGTACCACATTTCTAAAATCCTAAAAAATTGAAAATTACCGAACAAATGAGGAATTAAAAATTATTGTAAACGTTCATTAATCATTCAAAATTGTAATGGAAATATCCGAGGTCAATATAAAATTTTTATTTTGGATTCCTGGTGGAAATTTTGAAATAAGTCATCTAATAGCTTAAGAAGTTCAAAAAACAAAACTCTAAAGTATAATTGAAGTTTAATAAATTAAAAGATTCTACTAAACGTTGAAAATTAATCTGAAATTTGCAGTTGAATTTATAAAGCAGACATTTTTTTTATATTTCTTCAAACTTAATAAAACATTTTTTGTAAAATAAATTCTTGCTAAAATCACGACGAACTTTCGGATTATTTTACGTTAGTAATTTGATTTCCAATTGAAATAGTAAAAAAATGTATTTTATACAACTGCTTCATTATAAATAAAAAGAATAAATCTCATAGATTAATTTAAATATTGAAAATGTACTTTTCAATATGAACAGAGTTTATAGAAATTCTTTTTTTAATATTGTAGTTTAGAAAATGTTTTTTCACTAACTTCGCCTACTTGGGTTCTATATTATGTTTCTTAAGTTGACAAAATTGGATTTTTTATGTCAAATTTCTGGAGAACTCTGTTTCATTGATTAGTAGTATTTAACGATAAAAATTTGTCAGGACTAAATTGATATTATCTTTTGAACTACTTACATAAGGAAGATAGTAAAAAAATCATGAAAATTTCTTTAATTGTATTATGAGGCAATATGATTTTAAAGATAAAAAGAGAAAAACATAAAAAGATAAAGAGATAAAAAGATGAAAAGAGGAAGAGAGAAACGATGGAAAGAAAAAGAGGAGATGAGGAATGTAATGGTATAAAATTTTTTATCCAATTTCCGTGAAAGCTTCGCTCGTATTTCTTTTTATACTTCTACATGGTTCGTCACATTGAAAGTACCTAAAAAAAGAGAAAAGAAGATAATAATAAAGATAAGAAAAAACCAAGAAATGTACGTAGTTCATATTTCTCACACAATACTTTATGAATAACAAATACTGCCTTTTAAATACGAATGCAATATGAAAAAGGTCAGTGTGTGTCAAATAAAGGAAGACAGATAAAGTATCAATAAATGAGATCTCTCTGTATTTCTCGCGTTGAAATGTATTTCGAAGATTGAAAACATTTTCACTTTCCCTTAACGCTATAACATTTTTATCTTCCAGTCGTTTGCTACATATATCAATTTTAATTTTTAAAAAATGATTTCTAATTATTCTGAACGAGTTTTAAGTTTCTATATTAAAAATGCTGTCATTTTAATAATTTAAATTTTAAAGTGTACCAGGGGTGTTAGTTGAAATTTGCCGGTTTTTTCAATAAAGAAAACACTTAATCCTCAAGGGAATCTCAAAAAAATTTTATTCAAAGTATTGACCATTGGATTCTATACATTTTGCCCATCTTTCAGGTAAATCATGGATACCATTCCAAAAAAACTTTTTCTCTTTCGAGGCAAACCATTCGACGAGACATTTTTCGACTTCTTCAAATTGGCGATGCGCTGCTCTGCGAGTGAGTGTCCCATCGATGCGAAAAGGTGATAGTCGGACGGGGCCGGGGCGACGTCTGGAGAGTACGGCAGGTGCGATAATATTGCCCAATTCAATGCTTTTAATGTGCTCTTCACCACTTTTGCGGTATGAGACGGTGCGTTGTCATCTTGTAGGATAACTTTGCCATGTCTTCGGGCCCATCCCGGCCGTTTTTCATTCAACGCATGATTCAGATTGATAATTTGTTGTCGGTGGCGAACCCTTTTCACCGTCTCATCAGGTTTTAATAACTCGAAGTACACCACATCACACTGGTCCCACACAGAAAAACGCTCGTGTTAAATTTGTTGCAGCTCAAATTTCATTGGGCTCCCAATGATCTTTTGAGAAAGTTTTCAAGTCTCAGATGTATTCCTCTGAACGTAGGTGCCCATGTGGGCATCTAGGGGAAAGTATTATTTGGAGACTGAATTTTGGTTCATGCAGAGTTCTGGAGTTCTGAACTGCGCTGTCAGCCACCTGAATATCTTTTAAAGCAACTATTCGCTTTGCGATATTAGCCTAAATAATTGTTAATAAGGAAACCAATTGAAACAATATTTACCTCATTTTCAAATTCCTTTCATTTAATAGAGCGTACCAGTCACTTAGAGTAAAATTATAACTTCCTAATGCAACTTCCAAAAGTTAGGTTAGTCATGCCCGTCGACATTTAAACTATAGCCGGGATGTATAGAAAAAGTCATAACCGTCTACATATACAATAAGGTATTTTCACTCCAATCGCTAGTTCTCTTCACTTCGTTGAATACTGAGGGCATAACAATTGACCAAATGCATGAGAATCGGTTAATTTTTGCTCTATTTTTCTAATATCTTCGTAGAAAGTAATTTTTCTGTATGAGTTCAATTGGAAGATAGTTTTTCTTTTTTAGGGACTATTTATTGCAATAATAAAATGATAATAATTTTAATTCATGCGTGCGTTAGGGCTGAGCTCTGGTTGTCTACCCTTTGAAGCGCGATTCAAAATTAAATTGAAAAACAATTCTTGTAATTTAAATAAATAATTATTAAAATATACATAAGAATGTATACAAATTGTGTAACTTTTGATTTCAAAAAAAAAATCATAACATATATTTGATGAATAACAGTTTATTTTCATTGAATTGAGTCAGCTATTTGAAAGTATGTAATAAAAAAAAAATTCAAACCGTTAGCCGCCATATTGGATAAGTTAGAGGAGGTAACATGCATCTTCGATTTTTTTCTCTGTTTATATTGTTAGAAAAAATCTTAAAAAATTCACAAGACTTCTTTCGACCATTCTCAACCTACACACTGACAAAAAAGTTGTTTTATAAAGGGGTATAAAATAGATCATGTCTTTCAATTTTGGTTTGGACGTTATATTGCAGGTTTATGAAACAACATGATTTCCTCAATGCTGTTTTTAAGTAGTAATTTGTGAGTGGATATGAGGGCCATAGCAGAGCGGATCATAGAGTGTCGGTCATTTGTTCCGGGCAGCAAAAACATCGCCGCCATCGCCATCACCTCGTGAATAAATAATCACCATCCAACGCAACGCAAGCGCGCAACGCTTAACATCCACATCTAGCAAAAAATGGCACAGATCATTATTCATTCCCCAGCAGTGACGGCTTGATTTTACGAAAAAAATATAATTCACTTCAACGCCACTCAATTTCTTTTAAAACGTCGAGGGTGAAGCGCTTTGGTGAATTACATTCAAGATATGAAACTTACTAGTGATAAATCGTATTTTAATACTTAATAATTATCAACGCCTTTCATGTTTACCATATTGATAATTCCGATCGTAAACTACGCCGTAAACTACATCATAAACTTCATAGGAAAATGTTTGGAACACTGCGTAGAAAATGACGTCTAAAACGACACAGGATCCGACGTCTTGGTTTACGAGGTTGTAACTTTGAATACAAGTTTAATATAAGATTTTCTTAAAGTTCTGTTTTTTTAAAGTACAAATTGTTCAAAATAGACAATTTAACGCATTTTGACAGAACTTTTGACACGTGGAAATTTGAGTTCGGTGACCACGGTACGCTTCTGATGCCACGCTCGAAAATGCTTAAGGTGAAACGGTAACTTCCTGCAATCAGTG
Source organism: Belonocnema kinseyi (assembly GCF_010883055.1). NCBI lineage: Eukaryota > Metazoa > Arthropoda > Insecta > Hymenoptera > Cynipidae > Belonocnema > Belonocnema kinseyi. The sequence continues at coordinate 51,379,040 of NC_046664.1, forward strand.
TATGCAAAACCACTCCCAAAATAATACATCAATTGAAATTATTTTTGTTGCATTGTAAAAGGTTAAACGTAATCTATGGCGGGCTTCTCTTAAAAATCTAAATTATTAATATTTTTAGTTTTTTTAAAACAAATATTAGATTGTATAATTCCGAAAATTTTTGATGCTCAAATAGCGAGAAGCCCGCAATGCGAAAGTAATAATGAACATATTATAACCAAAAAAAGATTGATTTATTAATTTATTTAGACGCCGGTTTGCACAAACCAAAACAAAATAAATCAAGTGAAATAGTGTAGAAAACCCGGTTTTTTAGTTCCGTAATTTACCGCCAGTGGTCACTGCTGATCTATTCTTGTGTCACAGATCGACAGTTTTTTATTATTATTATTATTACACCATTAAGCCATTTCCCTTTCGGGGTAGGCGTGACTCACTCGGCAGGGGAAAGGAGTAGTGTGTGGATGGGATAGAGA
>NC_046664.1:51379615-51382417 GCF_010883055.1 Belonocnema kinseyi
TTTTTAAATCTTTCTTGGTCGAATAAATTTCGGCTCAGATATTCTCGTATCTTATATTGTTGTACTCAAATATAATTTTTTTATTTTCAACGTTGTTTTTTAAAAATAAAAGAAATACTAATTATCCTACAAAAAAGTAATTTCTGAAAAATTTGCTATTATTTTTCAAGTGCACAATTATCGTCAATCTATCTCTTCGTATCTTGCTACGTTTTCAACAAAATGGAGTTATTGTTTTTTCATGAGTATATCCTTACAAAGTATGCCAAAGGGGAATCCTATTAAATAATTCCTTCAAATGTAGCGTGTATACAGACAACTAAAATGGCAACGACTACAATCACAACAAAGGACGACAGACAGACACCGATGTAAAAACTATTTTTTCTGACCCAGGGGGTTTCAAAACGTCGAAATTTGATGGAATTCGCGAAAGTTATTTTTCACATAAAACCAATACCTTCTCATTAGGATAAGAATGTATAAAATTGTAAAAGGATTTTATTTTTCTGCATTGCAAATTTTATAACCCTGAATATTGAGCTAACTGAATAGGAACGCATTATATTATTATTAATAATAATAAAAAAAAGAAAGTTAACTCAAATTTGCTATACTTGTGTCCATTTGTGCACTAAATGGCTTTTCAACAAACGAAAATCACTGGCACAGTTTTAATAAAACTTGTATTTTTGCTGGATTCCCAACTTGTTACGGGCGCATTATAAACAGTTTCTGTAGGCGGTTAGAAGAAGTACACAATTTTGTGTAGTGCACAGGGTTTCTACTTTACATGCAAAACTTAAGAAACCTGAAATTGTCAAGGAATTTTATATTATTGTATTTAACTATGTTGTTAACAACTTTTTTTAAATTGGTTTTTTTTTACTGAAATTTTACTATTCTATTTTTGGTTATAAACTGATCATTTTTAGTTGAAAATTTATTTCTTTGGTTGATAATTTGACAGTTTGTTCGTAATTTTTTCTGTTTGATGGAAGAATATTTCTTACCATTGCAAACAAAAATTCAGTTTTTGAGTTAACATACATTTTTTTAAATAGATATATTTTATAATATATTTTTTTAAATTTTTGTTTGCAAATTACCTTCTTTTTTATTAGTTCTTTTTTGATAGAAAATAACCTTCCTGGTTAAAAATTTATCATTTTTGTTAAAAATTGAAAAATTCTAATTAAAGATTCACTATTCTGGTAGAAAATTGATCTTTTTGGCTTACAATTCAACTATTACAGTTTGAAGAGTCATAATTTGAGATTAAAATTAATCGCTTTGTATGAAAATGTAACTATTTCTTTCAAATGAGTTTTTTTGTTGATATTAATTTTCTTAAATTAAAAATAGTAACTATTTCACTAAAATATTCCTCTATTGTTATTTAAAATTTAGCTCTTTGGTTGAAAATTAATTTTATGAATTGAAAATGTAATTATTCAATTTTTTAATTGAAAATTTGCTTTTTGTAGTTGAAAATTCATCAGTTCTGTTAAAAAATAATTTTTTAAACTGAAAATTTTTACTATTCCATTTGTGAGTCAAAATTGATCTTCCTTAGTTCGAAATTCCACTATCTGGTTGCAAAATTGTCCTCTTTAGATTTTGGTTAAAAATTAAACTATTCCAGTTTAAAGTTAAACCCTTTTGATAAAATTTCATATATTTTCGATTCAAAATTGATCTATTCTACTTACATATGCAATCATTTTATTTAAAAATTATTCTCTTTGGTTGAAAATTTAATTATTCTAGTAAAAGTTTCATGATTTTAGTTGAAAAATCATAACTTTGTTTGAAAATGGAACTAATTAAAAAAAATTTGTTTTGGTTGAAATATATATTTTTTTAAAAGTGAAAATGTAATTATTTTAATTTAATATTCCATTATTTCAGTTAAAAGTTTGACTCTTTGGTTGAACATTATTTTTGTAGACAGAAATTTGAATATTCAAATTTTGATTAACAAATTATCTTCTTTTCTTGAAAACTCATCTTTTCGGTTTAAAATTCATCTATTTCAGTTGAAAATTCCTTATTTTTGTTAGAAATGCTTCCCTTCTTTTGAATTTTGTTGTTGTTGAAATTAATTTTCTTTTAACTGAAAATGTAACCATTCAAATCGAAACTGAGATATTTTCGAGGACCGGCGGGCGTCATCTATTTCAGAAACTATTTCAGAAATCAGATTATGCTACTTTAACCTGAGTTCACACCCCCCCCCCCCCCCCCCCCCCCCCCCCCCCCCCCTATGTGATAGAGAAAAATGAAGATACTACGAAATTTTATCATTATTCTAAAAGTGGTTTTGCACAAACGAAACTTTTTTGTACAAAATTCTTCACTCAGAGATGAATTGATCGAGAACACATTGTAAAATTATGTTATTATAATTTTGTAAAGAGCTTAGAATTGTACAATCAATTTAGAAATTTAGCGATTTGATAACATAATGTTATTATTTTTCAAACAAGCAATCATAAGCAGAAGTTTCGTCTCGGTAAATGTCTAAAGTAATGTCTCCAACTTACCGACATTACAGTTTTTGTGGAGATAGATTTAAATTCGATTTTTATGATGATTATCAAAAACATACGTTAAAATATGAATTAATAAGACATTGAACTTTACATTACGAGTTTATTAAATAAAAGTAAAGGAAATTAATTATATATTCTTAACTGTCTCAGAAATTGTCAACATGAGAAATAGTAGGGGGGAAATGGTATATGATGCAGATGGAATACTAGAGGCTTTCAGAGACTATTTTAGGAGACAATTCGGAGA
>NC_046664.1:51382517-51387133 GCF_010883055.1 Belonocnema kinseyi
TAACAAACATAATTATTTTTTTATTTCTTGACCAATTTTTTTTACGAAAGTTACTTTAAAATATTATCTTAACACATGTAAAGCGGAATATAAACTTTTAACAGGGTCCAACGCTGAAAATTGCATTTGCTTAAGTGTTGAAAAAAACTTTGCAACTGCATTTGGCAAAATTTGAAAATAATCAAATAATTCTCCCTTTTAAAAATAACATTTGATATATTACCGAATCTAGATGCTTTACTACTGGCACTTCTGTTTTCTTTTAATTAACTTAAACCTTAAACAAAGCATGCTAATTCAAGAAAAATAATAATAATGTTGATTTTAATCAAAGGGTTCAATTTTGCACCAATAAAGCTTTTTCAATCCACAAAGAAAAAAAATTGAGACAAAATGTTGAATTGAAGGATCGATCCAAAAATGTATCAATATTTAAAATGATATAATTTTAAACAGTTTTCAGCTAAAATACTTAATTTATACATCCAAATTTGTTATAAAATCTTTTGAAATATTCTCTTGATCTAATCTAATTTACTTATTATTCCTTTAATTCACTTATTCTTTACTTACTGTAATCTAATCTAATGCAGATTTTTTTATCTTTGAACTCGATGTTTTTCCACAATTTTTTGAAAATCTCACAAAATTAAACATTGCCTGAAAATCTTCTAGACTGTATTTTGAAATTTTTTAAATTTCGTAAATTATTTTTTAAATTAATTATTAAAATTTTTTAGTTATCCCAGGAATTTTGACAACATTTTTTTTTCTTTCAAGCCTTTCGAAATGTTCAGAAAGCTTCTAAATTTTGTGTTCAAAATCTTCAAAATCACTAATCGCGCTATTTGTTTCGCGCAAAGCAAGTAGCGCTACTTCAGTCGCCCATACGGAAACCCACCTTCAGGTTAAAAATTCCTTAATTTTAAATATTTTTGTGAAAAATAATTTATTTTGTTCAAAATTAATCTTTTTGGTTAAAAAGTAAGCTATGTATTTGGATACAAATTTATTAATTTTAGCTTTGTTTAAAAATACATTTTTGTGGTCGAAGACTCATCATTCTGCTTTTTATGTTTTAGAATAGTATTTTTATTAACTTTTACAAAGAAATTGAAAACAAAATACCTAGAGATACGTTAGTGAGGAATCTGCCTGTGTACTTCAAATTTCTTTCTGACTAATATGCTAGGACTATTGCAGTATTTTTAATTCAAGATACAATTTTCAAAATAGCTAACTTCTGGGTCGTATGTAGTGTCGTTCCATGCACACTGGAAAGAAAGGGTACCAGGTAGCCGTGGAGGAGAAGACAAGCGTCCGCCCTTATGTACTGGTCCCAGGTATTGCGGGCGAATTTATGATGACCCCGCCCTAGATGTAAACCTCTTCAATATGTCTATTGTACAAAACAAGCATTTGCTAAAGAGATTGAAAATTACCCAATGGCTTACTTTAAACGTAATATAAAATTTTCACATCATTAAAATTTATGTACTTGAAATTTTTATAATAGAAATTTCTTTGCGACTAATACTTTTATTTATAATGAAGACAAAATGTTTAATGACAATCTAATTGTTTTAAAAATTGAATAAAATTCCTAAAGATATTTCTGAGATGTATCCAGGACTTTGTTTAGTTTTTCACTAGAACTATTACTGTATTTTTTCACAAGTTTCAGATGTATATGCATAGCTAATTTCTGGGTCGAAATTATTCACGTATGGGGTTTTTTTGGAAGTGTAAAAAACAAACATATGCGGGTCATATTTGAAAAATGAGTTTTTATTCTTATTCTATTGCTAATCGTGAAAACACATGTTGAGTTTCAGCTCGATGTACCTTATGTTAACGATTCTAGATAAAATTTACAAAAAAGTTTTTTTTCTTATAGGAAATATCTGTTACACTTCATGGAGCTTGCGCCACCTCGGAATAAAAATTTTTAAACCGCATTTCAGAGGAGCTGGTGAAAAAATAAGCAAAAATATTGAATTATAAAATGAATGAGAAAATATAAATTTATAAAATTATATTATTTTAAGCAATTAGAAAACTTTATTCATACATAAAAAATTGTTCTCAAATCTCTTTAAATATACTCTTGAAAATAAAAAAAATTAAACAATTTTCCAGGAATCTATTTTCAATTTTGTTATTTTCTTGGGACTTGAATTTTTTGAAAATCTGGCAAAATAAAAAAAATACTTCGAATCTTCCATATTTTATTTTGAAAATTAAAAAAAAAATTAATATTTTTCAAAATAACTTTTTAACAAGAAATTAATATTTAGTTTTCCTGGGAATTTAGATAAAATTGTTGCATTCTTTTTAAGCTTTTCAAAAGACTTTAAAAAGCTTCTAAATATTCTGTTCGGAATCTTCTAAAATCTACGTTTTTTTTACTATTGTTAAGAATTGTTTCATGCTTTAAATTATAATGGAATCTTTTGAAAACTTTTAAATATATTTTATACATACTCGAATTTTTTCGAAATTAATAATTTACTACATATTTTATCAGTTTCTAATGAAAATTACGTTTGGTTGAAAATTAATTTCTTTGGTTAAAAATTCTTTAATTTTAAATATTTTTGTGAAAATTCATGTATTTTGTAAGAAAAAAATCTTCTTGGGTGAAAAATTAATCCCTTCGTCTGCAAATTGAACTACTTGGTTAATACAAGTTTTTGTTAAAAAATACTTTTTCGTGGTAAAAGACACATTATTTTAATAAAAATGCATTTTTTTGGTTGAATGCTTGGTTGAAAATGTCTACTTTATTTAGTTTAAAATAAATGTTTGTACTACAAATATAACTATTCCATTTTTGCTTGATAATTTATCTTTTTTTAGTTGAAAATTTAATTATTTTGATAAATAAGAAAACAAAAATGTCAGTAGCAAAACGTCTGGATCCGGTAATAATAAACAAATTATTTTTTAAAAGAAGGATAATTATTTTCAAAATTTAAAGAAGTAAAAATTATTTAAGGGTAATTTTGAGAAATGCAATTGTTTGAGAAATAAACAAAATCCATAATGTTAGTTAATTAGGTCTCATTTGTGGCCAAATTGTAGCTTCCGGATTTTCCCAAATTAAGTAAAATATTGCATCAATAAATTAAAGCTACTGCAGCATATTTTAGTAGAATATACTAAAAAATTACCCTGATATAATTTTTTGTTGGTAAGTTATTGACCTATTATTCATATTAATTTTCGTCAGTTTTTTCCTTCTGACGATTATACTTTTAGTTAAGAATTTTATTATTAGGTTGCAAAATCAACAATTTGATGAAGAAGTAATCTTTTGTGTTTGATATATCCACTATTATATTATTCTTTAAAAATTAATTTTTTTGTTAGAAAATTTTTTTTTTTTTAATGAAAATTTTAACTAGTCAATTTTTTACCAAAAATGATTTTTTTTACAACGAAAATTCAACTACTTGGGTAAAAGTTGAACCACTTTGTTAAAAATTAATTTTTTATTGTTTCACGGTTCAAACTTATGGTTCAATATTTAAGTATTTGGTGGAAAATGGTTTTTTTTTATTTGAATTTAACTTCTGCCTGAAAATGATAGTATTCCATTTTCTATTGAAAATTGATCTGTTTTAGTTAAAACTTCGTATTCATTGGTAGAAAGCTAATTTTTTTAATTGAAATTTATTCTTTATTGGTTAAACTGCAACTGTTTTATTCAAAATTAACTCTTTTGTGAAAGTTTTTCGATTTGGATGACATTTTTTTCTTTCTTGACTTTAAAATTTTTACTTCTTGAAAATTCGTATTTTTTGTAAGAAAATCAAACTTCTGTGTTGAAAGTTGAACTAACTTGTTAAAATCTTTGTTTGGTTGAAGATTCATTATTGGTATTTAAAATTCTTCTCTTTGTTTCGAAATTAAATTATTTTGCTGAAGATTTGTCTTTTTGGTAAAAAATTTAATATTTAAGGGTTGAAAATTCAACTGCTTTGTAAAAATTTCATCTTGCAGGTTGAAAATTTTTGTTTTTTTATCAAAATTTAAGCTCCTTAGTTAAAAATTTATATGTATTCTTGCAGATTTATCATGTTAGTTAAAAATTCATTTTTGGTTAAAAATTCCACTATTTTGTTGAAGTATTTCTTTACTGAAAAATTATCTTTTTTATTTGAAAATAGAACTATTCGTTTGAAAATAAAGGTAGAAAATAAATCATTTGAAAAGAGATTATTACACACGGACTTCAACTCACTTTAATTACATTAACAAAAACAAATTATTGGGTACTAAAAATGTCATTATATTCGCTAAAGTTAAAGGAATAAATAAAAGGATAAGTTTAAAATATTTTCGATTTCAGTTTTAATATTTTTGCAGTGGTAAAATAAACAATGACCAAAAAATGGGTTTTGACCATAAAATCGGATTTTGGGGGCGTATGATAAATTTGAACAAATGAGTTTTTGTCCTGAAAAATTTGGAAAAGTCCTGAATTTTTTCCACGAACGCTAGACACTCGGGGTATTATTATTATTATTACACCATTAAGCCATTTCCCTTTCGGGGTAGGCGTGACTCACTCGGCAGGGGAAAGGAGTAGTGTGTGGATGGGATAGAGATTT
>NC_046664.1:51387233-51392081 GCF_010883055.1 Belonocnema kinseyi
CGATGTTCAAAGTTCTCTTATACGCTTCTCTTTTTGCTTTTTGGGCAGCCTGAATTTCATCATTCCACCACGCATCACCAGACATTCTTCCTACAACTGCGGGTATCTTTTCAAGTATTTTTCTTTACGTTCAGTATTTCACCTATGTCTGACGTTATAAAAGTAGTTTTTATGAATACCAAAATTATTTAATTATTTATATTACAATTGTACGAATTTTTTTCTTTTTCTTTTATGGGATGCAAATTCATTATTTCTCACGCAGATACGAGTAGCATACATAGATGAAATCTTTGTCAATTTTTCATATTTCCCTGCAGCTGTGCAGGTAAGCCAAGTAACAGTAACTGAAGCCAAACGCGAGGGTGCAATAAAAATAGTTGGAGACTTTCTGTCTCTCTCGTTGCTAAGTATCTCGCTCTGACGGGACAAAAATTTTACCAACGGAATACTACCGATTTTCGGGTATGAGTTTGTAATTATATTAGCCAGGGGGCACTAGGCTGTATTTCGGATTTTTTATAGTTTTCGCTGCAGTCATTTGGGTGCTTTGTGAAACCTGCAGTTTCGCCTTAACTCCACAATTTGACCTATTTAATCTCGCGTGTGATGTTAGATGCGAGGTGTATTAAAGGGATTCTTGAGAATGGGTTTACGGGAAACAAGTTTCAGGTAGAATCCTTGAATATTTTTTTCCATTTTTTCGTAAACGTTATCAAAATACTATTCTTTTTTCCATTCAGAGACAGTTTTTCGAAAAATTGTTCCTATTTTGTTTAATAACGGAAACCTTGATTACAATAACAGTGGTTGTCATGAGATTGAGGCCGAGTTCAAAAACTTAAATTATGAAAGCATGGCTTAATTCAATTTTAATTAGCTGAATTAATTGATTGATATAAATATAAAAAACTGAAAAAAGATAAACATATATCTAAAAAGGCATAGTTTTGTAATGCTGTAATATTTTGTTTTCTTTAAATAGTTTTTTGATTTATATTAAGTATTCGAATTGCTGAGTCTTCTTAAGTAAATTAATAGTTTTTTGACTGAAGATTAGCACAAATCCTTAGTGAATAAATTGGAAAACGGTTTCGCAGAATTTCCTTATTAGAAATCTCCTGATTTAGTTTTAGGATGCACGTGTCAAGTTCTTAGCACATCTATGCTTTTGTGTGCACTTGAACATTTTTATTATTACGGCAAATATTAACCGATTTTCATGAATCTTTTTTTTTTATTTTCTTCTAATTATATGAATAACGTTATTTCAGCGAATTAAAATTGAATTCAGCCATGCTTTCATAATTTCACTTTTTGTAACCGGCCTTAATCTCATAACAATGAAAGGACCATCCATTTAAGCTAATTCGACTTGTAGCGCGGAATCTACCTCTAACGCTTCGCCAGGGCTCCACGGCGACTCGGTAAAAACGCAGACAGCTAACACTGAGCATCACTGCTATTGTACTTACGCTTTCGATTATTAAACAGAATACGAACAATTTTTCGAAAAACTGGCTCAGAAAGGTAATAGAGAATACTATTTAGATAACGTATGCAGAAAATTAAACAAAAATGTTTAAGCGTTCAAACCGAAACTCGTTTCCTGTAAACCCATACTAATAAATCCCCTTAGCATTATACGTATGCGTCTTATTTTGTATCTGAACTCATTGTTCTATTTGCACATGTTTCATTAGAATGCATATAATTTTCTATCTTAATCAATTTAAACAGGTTTCTTAGAACTTCATTTGCCAAATTTGTGGACTTTTTTTAATAATAAACAAACTAGGATGTTCAAACTTAGGAAACTACGTTAAAATGAACTAATCCACGTAGGAAAAGACCTTTTATATTACTTTATTTTGCTATCCCAATTTATGACGTAGATTACGATGTCGGATAATACGCCGCTTCCGTCATAGTGTCCAAAGAACTTTATGACGCCGGAATTTTTAATAAGTTATCGAGTTACTTGTGTCTAGCCGACGCATAGATGACGAGGAAACACCGCAAGTGGAACTACACTTTCATATCTAGGAAAAGCAAGGGGCTAGTCACTGAGAAATCTGGAAATCTTAAAACTGAATGTGGCAGTCTCAATCGAATTCGCATAGAGAAAGCTAAGATTTCTTTGAGATTGTTAGATTTCCCAAACTTTTAGAGATCGAGACTCGCGAGGAGAAATCAGACTCGGTTAAGCTCGGCGGCGTTCGGATGTAGTCGGTCGTTAGTTCTACTCAACGAGCCAGCGTGTGCATCACGAACTTGTGAATGTATGCATGCTGCTGAGCATGAATTCTCCACGCTTGCAGAAAGATTTCCGAAATTTCTAAGAGTTCCTCAAAGAGTTCTCGTAAGATTTCCAGCGCAGTTTTTTCTACAAAATTGTTGATTTTTCTTCACAAAAATGTGAATTTTCTACAAATCAATTAAATGTTTAACCAAATAGTTCAATTTATATTGGAACAGGCAAATTTTCAACAAAATACATACATAGATTTTCAACCATATAGTTCAAATATCTCCGAAAAATACGAATTTTTAAAAACTGGACCTAAAGTTAAAAAATGAATTTATTAAAAAGTTGTTCAACTTTCGGCCCAATATTTTGATTTTCGAGCCGAAAATATGAATTTTCTACAAAAATGTTTAATTTGTATCTGAAACCTTTGAATTTCTAACAAAAAGTTTATTTTTAACCAAAGAAGATTAATTTTAAACAAAAAAGTTTTAAAAAATCAATCCAGAAATATCCAAACCAAAAAGACGAATTTTCAACAAAACAGTTCAATTTTCAACCAAAATGGGGACAGGTCCCCGACAATTTAAAGACATTTTTAACTATATAGTTTAACTTTCTACCAAGAAAAATAATTTTCTATTAAATATGACGAGTTTTCAACAAATCATATGAATTTTAACCAAATAGTGTAATTTTTATACTAAAAATAAACAATTGAAAAAATGGAACAGTTAAATTTTCATCAAGAAGACAGCATTGAAAAATCATTGACGTACTCCCCTCTCTTCCATTGAAAATAATTTAATTTCCTTTTCACAGAAATTCTCAGTCTTCTTATTGTTTGAAAAAATGTACCAAATATTCATGTTACAAATTTATTTCCCTAACATCACATCAAACTCACTAAGGTCTCCTCAAGCATCGTGAACCGAAACTCGTCCGATTTTTCCACTTCCCTTTTTTTAAATAAGTTTTTGAGGTTTTTATTTCTTTTTAAGTATTCATGAAGTAATTGGACTTTAGTTTTGAAGTTCGTTTAGTGCATTACAGAGAATTCTTTATGGAGTATGTTACATAATAGTAAATAGAGATTTTATCTCCTTCTTTCTCTAGGTTTTTTTCAGACGTGAAATATTACGACGCCGGTTGTGGTAAGTTTGGCTTTATGGTCGAGACGCCACGACAGGGACATCCGGTTGTGGATTTTAAAGCGGCTGCTCTGCTGCTCTCTTGTTCCCGTTTCCGCCATAGAACAAAATTCAAAATAGTCTTTCAGGCAAAACTTAAAGATACGTCAAAAATCGAGACTGTCAATATATATTCACGAAAAGAAATATTTTAAATCAAAACATCACACAAAATAACTTCAAGTTACAGAGAAAAGATTTGAAAAATACGTTTCAAATTGTTTAAATAAAAAATTAATTTTCAAATTGAGTATTTGGTCGCACTTAAGCAGACGTAAGATCACTAATATGTACTGGTTATGCTCGCAAAGCGTAAATGAAATTACTGGAATCGCGAGACTTTTATATTATTCTTTTTTTCGTAATTAGATGTAATTCTTATTATTTGATAATAGTGCATGAAAGCCTTTCAGAGACATTTATACATTCAGCATTGGAATTTTCCCTCAAATAATGACGTCATGAGAGATAACCAATCGATACTTTTGGCGAAAAGTGTCAAGAGCGGGCCAAAGATTAAAACTTTACTTATTAAAAAAAGATTTTCTTAGTCAATAAAATATTTTCCGTTTTTCGAATGTCCTAAGAAGTTACTAAGCAATCAAAATATCATTTTATTTTTTATGTAACATTCCCATTCAAGCTCATTTCTGTAATAATAATAATATTTTATACACTTTCATACTTTTCAATTTTTCTTAAGTGTTGCGGTGTCGAATCACACTAAATTTATAAGTGGTTCTAATAATAAAATTGAAATTTTGTAATCAATATTGTAAATTATTAGAATTCTATTGCTAAAGTATTTTCAACCAATTCCTAAAACTATTGCTAAAATATTTTATTTTAATGAATTTTGTAATTATATCTGAAGCTAAAAAAGCTTCGATAGAATGCTAATTGCGTTTTATTCATGAAAAGAAGCACATAGCTTTGATATTCATTGTAATTTGGAAAATATTCAGGATGTCAACGGGATGTTTTTGAAGAGATGTTTGTCATACATGAAAAAATTAAAATGAAAACCGAATGTATAATATATTGCACTTTTCACTATTTTGATCATAATTACGTGGAATGGAAGCTTCAAAAATGTGTCCCACATTTTTCTTATACCTTCTTCCCGATTTCTTTACACTCCCCACACACACTCAACTTACTTGGTGGTGAGAGGGGGGACCCTACAGTTTAAGGAAGTGGTCGGCACGCTCTTGCCCTTGGCAGGGTAGCCTACCCTGGCTGCCCTGTGACCTACTCTCAGGGCAGTACCTGCGAGCTTGGCCAGACCACCCTTTTCCTCAAGGGTCTTTTGTTAGAAAATGGGAAAAAAATGTGACATTAAAAAATTCGTAATTTTACAATCAGTGACTTGAAAGTAATATATTTGGAATCTCCGTATTTTTACGATTC
>NC_046664.1:51392181-51402340 GCF_010883055.1 Belonocnema kinseyi
TAAAATTTCCTTACTTTGACATGCCTGTGGACAAAAGACCCTTGCTGGAGTAAGCTCACTCACACTAAGGTACATGAATAGACCGAAAAGTAGTAGAAAGAAATTAAGTCGGGTGGAGCCTGACCATACCTGAAAATGAAGCAAAAAGTTTGCCGACCACTGGCTTAAGGAGGGTCCGAACCACCAAGAGCAACAGCTTTAAGGACTTACAGAAAAAACATGGGCCGCCGAGGCTCTTCCAGAGTGCGAGGTGGGAATCGAACCCGCAAGCAACGGCAATGGGTCCAAAGCCTACGCTTTAGCCCCCACGACCATCGTTCCATTTTGATAATAATAATTATTACTACATTGTTTTATTTATGAACTTTTATATACTTACATATACTTTAAGTAAGAATGGAAGCCAGACTCACCTGCAACAAATAAATAACAAAAATTTTTAGTTGCTTAGGATATACTTTTTTCATGACTAGCACATTTTTATAATTTGATACTTGATGTTGAATAATATTGTCTTATATAATTTTTTCAAACACAATTTAGTTCAAGCCATTGCTGTATTTAAAAAAGAAATGATTGATGTATTTAAAATTATATTGTATGAGTAATTAGAGATCTAGTAGATCAAATTTGTTGTCGGGTATCTTTCCCATGATATCACAATGTCTTTAGTTATTTATACAATATTTTGCAAAATACATTATTGAATTATTAATTCCAAAATTTTATAGTTGGATTTTCAAACAAAAGCGATGAGTTTTCAGCCAAAAATGGATTAATTCAATTTTCAGTCAGAAAAATTAATTTTCAACTAAATAAAAAAAATTGACATAAAAATGGTTCAAACTTTGACAAAAACGATGAGTTTAAAAAAATATACATGACTTTTCAACCAAATACGTAGTTGAATTTTCAACTGAAAACGATAAATTCTTCAACCATAAATTAAATCGTTTCATTCGTAATTAAAAATATAAATCTTAGATCCGAAAAGGTGAATTTTCTTTAAAAAAATTCGACTTTTCAATTAATCAATTGAATTCTCAAAAGCAATGTAATCTTTTATCAAACTAGTTGAATTTTCAAAAAAATTGTTTAACTTTTAATCACATAGTTGATTTTTAAGCGTATAAAGGTAAATTTTCAACCAAATAATTGAATTTTCAAAAAAAAGGAATTATTATGAACAAAACAGTTGCATTTTTAAGCTCTAAGTTAAACTTTTAAGCAAAAGAGATGCATTTTAAATCAAAAACTGTTGCATTTTCAACCAAATTGTTAACTTTTCAAGTAAAAACAACGAATTCTGTTCAACCCAGATAAATTTGCAACCCGAAAATAATTTTTAACCATTGAGTTATTTTTCAAAGAAATTTTTTGATTTGCTACCAAAAACATTAAATTTTTAAATAAGAATACGATTTTCTTATCAGACAGTTGAATTTTTAATCTGAAAATATCAAGTTTCCACGAAAATGTATGTTTTTTATTAAGAATCGAATCCTTAAATTTGGAGTTCATAAATTAATTTTTAACTAAAGAAATCACTGAATTTCAACGAAACAGTTGAATTTTCAACCCAAAAGTTTATTTGCAATCACGTAGTTGAATTTTCAACCAAGTAGTTATATTTTCAACCAAAAATGATCAATTTGAGCCAAAAATGTATTCTTTAGGTTATTAGTAGAGGAATGAAACGGAATTGTAACGGTTGAATTGTCAACGAGAAATTATCAATTTTGAACCATAAAAGGGTTTCTTTAATTTTCAGTTAAAAATATGAATTTTTAACCAAAAGTATATTTAAAAACAAACACTTGAATTTTCTACAAGAATAATACAATTCTGAAGAAAAAAATAAGATACTTTTACAAATCAGTTGAACTTTGCACAGGAGAATAGAAGTGTTCAATCAAGATATATTTTCAACCAACAATTGAAATAGTTGAAAGTTTATAAAATTAATTTTCAAACCCAAGAGAAAGACAAATTTTCAACAAAACAGTTAAATCTTGGAACAGAAAATACGATTTTTTAAAATAATACATGAATCTCCAAGTAAATAGTTAAACTTTGTATTCAAAATGATCAATTTTTAACCAAGTTGTTGAATTTTCAACCAAAATATATGAATTCTTAATGCAAAATTTAATAATTTAATTTTTAATTCAAACTAAATCATTTAAATTTTCAGATAAGAAAATTAATTTTTAACTTGAAAGAAAAACAAGTTTTTAGAAAAATAAATAGACTTATCTTCCACCAAATTCTAGATTCTTTAGCAAAAAGAGATTAATTCTATACCAAAAATATAGTAGTACTTTTTAATTAAAAACATTTTACTTTCGACAAATAAAAATGGAAGATCATTATTGTGTTCTCCAATGCAATCGCAATCAAACAAAAACAAAACGATAAAGGGGGTAAGTAAAATAAAATCACTAATTTCAATTTTTCAAACATACGAAATTTTAAAAATGTAACTTCAATTTTTCATACGTTTCTTACGTTGCAATTCTTCACGAAATCTGCCCCCACCCCCCTCATTCAGTGTGACATCGTTTTTAAACGGACATACAGGGGTTTTTTCTTTTTTATTTAATGCAATATTTCTTTAACTAAATAATATTGTTTCACCAAGGCACCAAAGGAAATAATTAGAACGAGATATATCGTACAAGTAGCTGAGATCACCCTACAGTCGAAAATCAATAATTTTAACAACAGGTATTAGTGAAATAATTAATTTTTATTTTAATATATTAACAAGTGTCGGGCGTTAAATATTGATTTGATTAAAATAATTATCTTACATAAATTAGTATTTTAAATTAATTATTGGCTAATGTAGGATCAATATCTACTTTAGGGTGGTCTCCCCTTAAGCAAATCCTAATTTTCACTCAAATTCTCTCCTATTTTCGCACAAACTGCATCACTTTGAAGTGAAGCACATTACATGAGTGATCCCTGGAGGTATGAATTACCAGTATTGGAAATACAATCAAGTTCACTGCACAAATTACAAAGACGATCATTCCAGGGTAGTAAATTCTCTTTTATATTATCCTACCTCCCTCTGCATATTCTTGAAAATAGGAAAAATTGAAATCTCTTGAGATTCTCCTAAGATATAGCTACGTCTATATATTACGTAACGCTTTTAAGAGGAGCGAGGTTTCAAGCAGAGCTGTTATAATCGTATTGCAATGGTTTCAAGGAGTGAATTTCTTGTTTAATCTGTTTTTAAGCATGTGTAAAAGATGAGTTTCCTATCAGGTTCGAAAATTTTTTTAAATTCTGTAATGTTCAGTTTTCTATAAAAAGCAATAATATAAAATTTTATTTTAGAAAAAATGCTATTGATCATCTTGGAGTTTTATTGTGAATATCATCGAAAATTACATTTTTAGGATTTGATAGATTCAGACGAAACCCTCTTAGTTTTAATCAGGTATCCGCCCGTCTTTTATATTTTTTTCCAGGAGGGTAAATGAGGGGAGGCGAAGTAGTGGTGGGGAAGTAGGCGAAATGAGGGTTGAGGAAGTAAGCGAAGTGGTGAGAATGAGGGGAATTAGAGCATTGACAGTGGGGGAGTGAAGGCTAATGATGGGATGGGAAGTAGAAGAAATTATGGGAAATAAGGACAGGAAGGTAGTATAAATGAGGAGAAATAAACAGAGAAAAAGTAGGTGAAATCATGTAGGGAGCAGTAGAGGAATTCAGGGGAAATTGTGGAAGCGGTAAGCAGAGGAAGTAAGGGGAAATTAGATGGTGCTCAGGGGAAATGAGGGGAAGTAGGGGAAATGCTTGGAAGAGAGCGAGCGTAGTGAAGAAAGGTAGTGAGAGAATTGAAGGTAGAGCTAGTGGGGTAGTACAGGTGAGTAGGAGAGGAAAAGTAATGGCTGAGGAAGGGAAGTAGGTGAAGGGGAGTCTTAGCTCGGAAAGCCAAGAAAGGGAGACGAAGAGGAGGAAGAAGTCCTGGAAGAAAGGGGAAGCGAAGTGTGAACTGAAGTCTGATGAGGGGAAGAAAGGTTGAAAGGGAAAGGTAGGGTTAGTAGGGGAAGGAAAGTATGTGAGGGGGAGACTTATCAACTTAATGAACTCTAAATAATCGACTAAAATCCTTTTTCGTTGGCTTATGGCGCCTAATTTAAATAATTTTGTTGGAATTTGGTTCATGGGATAAATATTTATAACTTTTATCCAAGTTGGTAAAATTATTTGCGATTGAACCGAAGAAAACCCCACTCTTTTGTTAGCGTGGAAAAAATGCGTAACCTGTTTCACACGGCATTTCAAAATAATCATAAAATGCAAAATTTATTTAAATGAAAACTTGTAAAGTTTCTACAAATGAAAAGTAAAAAGGTATGCAGAAAAAAATTCCTTTGAATTTGAAATCAATGATTCATTATCCAAATACAAAAAGGTAATATTTTTGTCGATATTTAAAAAATTCTAAGCCTGATAGAAAATTATTTTTTTCTTAAATTTAATTTCAATGTATTTGAATTGAGGGGAGCCCCCTGCAGATTTGTATTATTTAGAAAAAGCTTTGAAATTGAATATAATAAAGGAAGGGAAGGGTCACAATTTTTTTTCTATCTTGCATGGGGTACATTTTTGTGTGATAAATTCATCTTTTTAGGTTGAAAATTCAATTCTTTTTTTGAAAGTTGAATAACTTCATTACATATTAATTTGTTCGTTCAAGATTCATAAATGAGAAAATTTGATTAGAGTTAAATTTTAATTTAATGAAGACCGTAAGACCTACAAAAATTCTTACTCAAAGATTGATAAGTTTAGTTAAAAGTTTAACTATTTGGTTGAAAATGGATTTTTACATTCTCATGAGAGAAGGTATTAAATTTGTGTGACATTTGACCCCCCCCCCCACTTTTTGTTAAATGGCTACTTTCGGAGACCCCCTTAATATGAAAAGTAGATTTTTACGAATGTGTCTGTCTATGTCTGTATGTATGTTTGTATGTCTGACTGTGAGCCCGAAAACTTTTTAAATAATCGTTCTATTAAATTGGCCTTTGATACACTCTTTTAGTTTCCTGAATTAAAGGCCGAGTTCGTTAGCCAGCCATTTTGGATAAAAAGTCGAAAAGTGAGCGCACTTTGAATATTTTTGAGACCACTTTTTCAGCATTCAAAATTTTTCTATAAGAATGTTTATAGTATTCTTAAAGTCGAACAATTTATCTTCATGACTTTTTCCAAAAAACCAAAAATTACCAGAGTTATAGCATTTACAAGATTCCAAAAAACAGCCGAAAATAAACAGTTTTAGCCAAATAACGCGCAATATAAAAAAAGTCAAGAAAAGAAAAATGTTTCTTTTTGAATGCCCAACAAGAATATTATAACAAATTTTTTAATTTTCTTGAAAAATTGAAAATTCAAATTTTGACCGCTATAAAATAATGGAAAATCCAATAATTACATTTTTTCATTCAACAATTTCACAGTATTTCAAAGATTCTCCAATATATAAATGTGTTTTCAATATGTATAAATGTGTGTGTTTGGTTTTATACATAAAGGAGGGCAGCGAATGTGAAAATGAGACTATATGAACTCCAATCTAACACAACGCTGCTGAAGGTTGGTGACCTTTTCAGCATAAAACACTAACCACCTATGACTCTCAGTTGAAACTAATCCCCTCCCCCTCCATTAATACTCGATGATTCGTTGAACTGTTGTTCCAACTAGACTCTCCACCTTAGACGCTTTGAGAGACTCTTTTAGTCAATTATTAGGAGATGAAGAAATGGGACACTACAACTGCGATGTAGAACACGATGCGGTAGAAAATTTAATTGACAAAGTCTGGGTCGCTAGGGTTAAGGACATAATTTAGAAGTCAAAAAACTGTAAGGCTGCTCAGTAGACCGTATGTGTAAAGTTTACATCATAAAGAAAGCATTGATGATCAGCAAATTCAGTTTATGGAAAAGCGAACAAAGTTGCAATACAACGTTTAGTAACAAAAGGTTTTTTAAGGAATGCGCATTTTTTAAACGGGAAAATGAAACTTGGTCTGCTTCAATACCAATGCAAGTTACAAATTATAATAATATACATTTATGGGAATGAAATAAACTTTCAGGGAAAACTCTAGTGCGAAACACGAGATACGTGATGAGAATGTGTTCGTTAAACCTGAAGGAGCTTTAACAGAAGAGAATTCACAATCACCAAATTACTGTTGTCGATGCTTTGACCTTTATTTTTAAAATGTCTGTACACAAATGCCGAGCGTGTAGCGCGAGGTTAATAAATTATCGAGCGCTAAAGCAGCTAAGGCTGAACCTCGGCCTTTTATGTCCACTCGCCTATCTCTTTCTGTAAGCCAATGTACATATCTCGTGGAACATAATAAAGATCTATTATTATTATTATTATTATTATTATTATTATCAACCGCGAAGCGCGAGAATCAGTATTCGCGCGCCCTAGGCGCACTCAAACTCACGAGCGAAGCGCCCCGCGCACCTAGCGTGTGGTGAGAATATGCCCGCTACGCGGACACAATTTTTTATAAAATTTTTATATTTTTGAGCTGAAAATTGATCTCCTTAAATTGAAACTTTAACACTTTTGTAAAAAAAAAACAAATTTGCCGCAGCCCTGCACAAGCTGTAAAAGGGGTTATTACCTTGAAAAATTCCGTAACTTTATCCCTGATCAGGCTGGAAAAGGTGTTACGTTACGGAAAATTCTATAACCACAATTCATGTATTTGGTCAAAAATTTCAATTTTTAAGTCGAAAATTAACCTGTTTGGTGAAAAATTCAACTAATTAGTTCCAAATCATGCATTATGATGCAAAGTCTTCTTATTTTATAGGAAATTAAATTTTTTCGTTAAGAATGCAAAAGTTTGTTAAAAGATTAATCTGTTTTAGTTTAAGATTAAATTATTGTTCTGAAAATTGGTCTTTTTTGATTAAATTTAATTCTTTTTTATTAAAAATTAAAATCTTTTTTGTTGAAATGTAAACTGTTATATTTTCTTATTGAAAATGCATCTTCTAAAATTGAAAATTCATCTTCCTGATTCAAAGTTGAACTACTTTCTTAAAAAAAAAACATTTTTTTTAAATCCATAATTTTTGTAGAAAATTAATTTCTTTGATTCAAGATTGAAAGTAGAACTTGATTATTTAAATTAAAAATTCATCTATTTGTTTGAGAATTCGGTAAAAAAATTCAACTCTGGGGTATATAATTCGACTGCGTTGAAGAAGATTCGTTTTTTTATTAAAAATTATTTATTTTAATCTGTCATTTAATTATTGCATTTTAGATAATAATGAGGGGGGGGGTTGTCTATTATTACAGTATTGTTATAAGGGCAGAGAGAGGGTTCCAAAATCGTTCAAAAACCGTTAGATAATATATGGAGAATTCCTAAGATATGAGGAACAGGAAGGAATTTCATAAAGAGGTCGAGTGAGCAGATGTGCCTTATCGAGTGATACCGTAATATGAGCGAAACAGGTGTGTCTTATCAAAGTCTGGGCTCACCTGTTACGAGAAACGCGAAACGTATTTCGGGGGTCTCGAAGTTTTGTTTTAAGCTTGTCGGGAATAATGCGCAAGGGTTGTACTTCGCGGCACTAATTAACGTACAACAACACGAGCGACGCAAGTGCAATTTGGCCAACTTCGTTACTGAGCAAGGTGTAATCTGATTAGTCAGTTGCCAACCCCCTCTACCTTTCCGCTCGTGCCCATTGTTGTGTGGTCTCTGCCTTCTTGAGATACTTTCAACCTGACAGATGTCTCTCCCAATATCCACTTTTTTCTCAATTATATTATTCGCGATGCATCACTCCTTGTTCTCTGCTACCTCAGGCTTCTTGATTCCTCTATTATCCCTTTATAATAATGATTCACTCTAGCACCATTAGGGCTTCAGGGGCTCTCATATATTTTTTTTTTTCAAACTGTTACTCGGGTGTACCCAGTTTTTCATCATAGTCACGGACTAATTCAAGTGACTTATAGGATGAGGAATTTATAAGTTAATTAAATACGTTTGAAATCTCTTGCGATGATGTTGTAGATACAAAATTACGAGCATGGTGTAGTTGAGAGTTCGTCTTTTACCGCTGTTACACTTAAACAGCAGCCGCTAGCGTTGGAGATGACAACAGTCACCTCTGGATGCTTTCTTACATGGCGCAGGAATTTCATAACGGCGTTTATTTTACCCTTATACTTTTATTATAAGTTTATTATTTTTATTGCATAATTAGCGAATCAAGATATATGCGTCAATTTAATACACTAGAAGATATCATTAATTATTATAAATTAAAATAAATATTTAATTACATCATCGGCTTTCATACAACTTTAATTTAATTTTAATTTGAAAACCAAAGAGATTTAAAATTTAAATCCTCAAAATTACAGCTTTTTATTTTAAAACGTAAAACTTGCATAATTTTTAATTGTAAGCTGTCTAAATAAAAAAATCTCGAATTTTCAAGATACACAAACAAACATTTTTAAATTTGAATCATTTTTAACATCAAAAGTCAAGTTTTCAATTCTAAATCTCCCAAATTGAAGAAATTTCCTATTTAAATCATTAACATTACAGAGTTTTAATTTGTAAAACATAAAAACTATTCATTTTAAAGATTCATACTTTCAATGTGTGTAATTTGGAACATTTCTTTACAATATTTTAATTTTTAGGATTAAATATAGGAAAATATTCAATTTGCACAATTTCAAATTTAAAGTTATTTAATATTGAAAAAATTTTATTTAAAAACTCTTTAATGCCAAATCTTTGTAAATTACAAATCATAAACGCAGATGATTTCAAAAATCAAAATTCAATTTTTATATTTTAAATCTTCCAAATTGAAGAAATTTCCCATATAATTCAATAAAATTAAAGAATTTTCTATTATTTAAAACTTTAAATTTGCATAATTTTTCATTTTAAATCGTCCAAATTAAAAACTCTAAATTTAACGATTTAAAATTTTAAATTCCACAATTTTAGAGATTAAGAATTTAAGAATCTTAAATTTTAAAGATATATGAATAAAACTTTTTAGATTTAGATGATTTTGAAAATTAAAAGTCATATCGTCATTTTCATACTTTCCAAATTGAAAAAATTTCGAATGTAAATCATCAAAATTACAGAATTTTTAATTGTATCTACGAAAAAATGAAAATTCTACAATTTCAAAGATTTACAATTTAATGTTCTACAATTTCGATAAATGTCAATTGATAATTTTTCAATTTAAACTATTTGTAGTTTAAAATTCTCGAATTTTAGAGATTCATACATAAAAGTTTTTAAGTGTGAGTGATTTTAAAAATAAAAAGTTAAGACTTTTTAATTCTGAATCTTGAAAATTGATAAAGTTACAAATTTAAAAAACCAAAGTACAGAGTATCTGATTGTAAATGATCAAAATCAAGGTAATTAGTACATTTTTCATTGAAAACTATAGAATATAAAAAACAAAAACTTACAAATTATTCAATTTTCAAACTTTACATTTTAAATCTATGTACTTTTAAATTTTTCTCTCTATTTGAATTTTGAAGATCAACTATTAAAAATTCTTCAATTTTCACATTTTAAAATTCTTTAATTTTAAAGATTTAGAATCGCATAGTCTTCAGATACATTTTTTTAAATCACAATTCATAAATTTAGATCATTTTGTAAATCAAAAGTCAAGTTTTATGTTATAAATCTTCCAAATTGAAGAAACTTTAAATGTAAATGATCATAATTACAGAATTTTTAATTGTAAAACTTGAAAATTGTATAATTTTGAATAGTAACGGATCCAAATTAGAAGTTGTTGACTTTAGAAGATTTACAATTTGAATTTGTACCATTTTCAAGAGTTTTTAAATTTGGATGATTCTGAAAATCAAAAGTCAATTTTCGATTCCAAATTAAAAACATCTAGAATGTAAAGCATCAGAAATCAAGAACTTTTAATTTGCAAATTTTTAAATTAAAATCTTTTCTATTTTAACTATTTACAAATTAAAATTCTTCAATTTTGAAGTACTACAAAAAAAAACTATTCAATTTTAAATAAATTAAAATAAAATGCCTCGTGTCGGTTTGAGACTTATATGTCCG
>NC_046664.1:51402440-51448250 GCF_010883055.1 Belonocnema kinseyi
AAATATCCTATTTTTACGTGTCATACCTTTTTAAAGTGACAAAAGATATGTTTTTATTAATTGGCATAATTAGCCTCCAATGGACAGGACTTGCTCTAATCGATATTTGCTACAACGTAATTAAAGTTTGAAGACCCTTCAATTATCGGGAAATTCGCACATTTCATTACGATTATCACATAATGCTATGTCTACACTATTAACATGGAAATAATGCTAATTGTCATATTATCGGCATTCTCCGCTGTATGGATTACAAAAGCATAATTAATTTTAGCTGGCAACGCATCGTACCTTCACCGCCAATATTTGTGGGATCCCTTCGCAATATAAAAATATTAATGTCATTAAAAGAAAAGCAGTCAAATCAACCAAATTTTACAAGAAAAGCACAAAATCGTCCCAGAGGAACAATTTAAAAGCAATTAAATAAATAATTTTGTTGTAGGTGTGAACCACTTTGTGAACAAATAATTATCTTATATAAATTTTAATGGACTTATAAACGTTTAATATCTCTAGCTTTATAAATAAAAATAAACACATAAAAAATTAAGGAATACATCAAATACTTATTCTAAATTTATTTAATAAATAAATAATACTATTTAACAAAAAAAGTTAAACTAGGCGCTGTGCCTTGCGCCAACAAAAGAGGGGTTCGTAGTCTGAGAAGACATTAATGTAGTCTTTCTAACCTCCCACCTCCATACTTGCCCTATCCTCCACCCCATCGTTCCTCTCCACGCATCTAAACCTTCTCTTCTCCTATCAAACCCAATTTCTTTCTCTTCTGTTTCCCCCTACCCACTCTTACAAAGCCAACACTTCTATTCCTCCACATCCCTTTCCCTAATACTCACTAACTCTCCTCCATTTGGTCGCACTGCCTTATTGGCACTTCCCTCACTTCCCCTACTTCTCCATACTTCATTCCATAATATCGTCTCCTCCATATTCCACATTCCCTCTTTTCTCATTTCGCCCACATTTCCCCTATTTCCCCTCCCCTCATTTCACCCGCAATTCCCCTATTACACCCCTCTAACTTCACCTACTGACACTACACTCATTTTTTTTTCTTTCCCTACTTCTCTCTTCACTTAACCTATCGGCCCCGTACCTCCTACTCTCATAGACCTCATTTATCCTCCTCTCATGTACCTTACTTCTCCTTTCCTTGTGAGTTTGAAGTTAGAATTTAGGAGTGAGCAGTTAGGACTTTCTGTGACTCCCCCTTCTTGACTTTCTGTCCGGGGCTACCGTAACCTAAAAATTAACTAAAAAATGTATCCATTCTCATCATTTATGATTGAGAAAGTATTAGAATTGTCGAAATTTGACACCACAGATTTTCAACGGATCTCCACGTTTTGAAACACCCTGAATTCGAAAATCAAGTTTTTACGATGGCGTCTGTCTGTCCGTCCGTAAAAACTATAACTCTCGAAAAAATTAACGGATCAAATCTATATTTGGCACACTTTGTTAAGATGTTAAAAAAAGACAAGTTCGTTAACCAGCCATTATAGATAAAAATTAAAAAAGTTAAGGCATTTAAAAAAAATTTCGGGACCTTTTTTTCTAATTAAAAAATTGTATGTTCGGCTATTCATATTATTCAGAACTCCAAAAAATTCATCCCCATGGCTTTCTTTAAGTAAAAAGAAAATTGTCAGATTTATAAGCAATTAAAAGATTTAAAAAATCAATCGAAAATTAAAATTTTAAGCCAAACAACGCAGGTTATTAAAAAAAGTCAACCGAAGAAAACCATTGTTTTTTTAAAGCCTTACAGAATGATCATAACAACTTTTTGTATTTACTTGAAAAATCGAAAATTCAAATTTCGATTGCATAATAAGCAATAAAAAATCAACAATTCCATTTTGTAGTGTGATATTTTGTAGTTAAACTATGCAAGATACAAAAAAATTGTAATTAAAAAAAATATCTACAAATTTTTTAATAGTAACTTCTTAGCTGGACGTGTCATTTTTATTTTATTCGTAATAAATAACATTAAAAATAAAAAATTTACGAAAAACCGACACAAGTTACGAAAAAAAGTGATTTAACAACACTTTTTTACGCAAAAAAGAGCTAAACATTTGTTATGAATCACTTTTTGATAGGAATCGTAGTTTTTGTTTTAATCATATAAATGAGATTAGAAATAAAAATGAAAAATTCGTGAAAAAACGACAAAAGGTACAAAAACAAATTTGAAAGAAAAAAGTTATGCACCCAAAATAGAGATACAAATTTGTAATAATTTATTACATTCTCATCGTTTATGAATAATAAAGTATTAGAATGGTCAAGAATTCGGTACCACAACAATCAAATTTTAAACCAAACGACGGAAAATACGGAAAAAAGTCTCATAGAGAAATAATAGCTTTTGGAAAATCAAACAAAATGTCTTTCAACTGTTTCCCTATAGGACTAGTCACTTTATTTACAATGAGAATATGTAACTCAAAGCCTGCAGAGCTTTCTGCAACTTATTCTTTAACTCTACTTAATTAAATATAAAATTCAGAATATAAAGACGCATATAAATACTGCGATCTAATAGAGACCTGTTTGAAAAAGTTTCATTCAAGCATTCCAAATGCAAATAATAAATATCCGAGTGCCAAAACTTGCGACCGAGGCGAGCCACGCGCACAGCGCGCAACAAGCATTTGCCTGCTAAGCGAACAGATTTTTTTGGCAAGATGTTTTCATATCCTAAAAGTTGTAAGAAGGGCTTTGAAGTACATTGATTTATAATAAACCTTTTTAATGTTCAGTCCATTTTTAGCGATTACTGACGTGCAGACTACTTCCCCCCTCTTATTATTCCCAACTCCCTGCTTCCAATCTCATTTCTCATCACTTCCTCTAGTTCCCTTCTCCTAACGTCCTCTTACATCCCTTGTTGCCCATCACTCACCTAGCAGCACACTTCCATCCATTTCCCCTACTTCTCGACCCTCACTTTCTCTACCTAGCCACCCCGACTTTTCCTACTTTCCCCTCATAATTTTCTCTACACTCGACTTAAACTTGTAGAATAAAAAGGTGCTGAAAAACTATTTAAAAGTATAATTTCCTAAAGTAAGAATAAAAATCTTTTATTTATATACGCTGATAAAAAAATAGAGAAAACAGTTAAATATTTATTCTTATACCATATAACTTTAGAGTAGAATCAGATTCCTAATTCCTTATTACGATATATGAACGCGGACGCTATCACACTGAAGGGCAAAATGAAAAAAGAATATTAAAAATAAGTGTGTGACTGAATTTTTCACCTGATTTTAAATTCACACAAAAATAAAAGTAACTAAATTCTTCAGATATTCGAGATCAAAAATTCAAAAAAAAAATTTTTTTCATTCAATCATAAACTTTCAAAAATCCTAATATTGAAGTAGGGAATGCATGATCAATACCCAAATTATTTATTGTAAAATTCAAGCTTGTATAATTTAAAATTTTGAATTGTCAAAATTAAAAACTTCTAAATTTTAAGGACTTACAGTTCAAAGTTCTACCGCTTTTTAGAGTTACTATTAAAAATTCTAAAACTTCAAAAATATATAATTCCAAATTATTTAATTTTCGAAATTGATATTTTTAGCATATGGAATTATGAACATTTTTTTTAATAATTCAATTTTAAAGATGTCACAATTTTCAAACGAATTTTAATTTTTGTTTAAATTTAAGCTAACTAAATTCTTCGGAGATTCGATATCACAAATTTTTAAAATTTTTGTTTAACCTTAAACATTGAAAAAATCATAATTTTGCAGAAACAAATCCATTAGCACTGCCCAAAATATTTAGGCAGAGTATTACTGATGTAAAGTCGACAAAAACACTCTTCAAACACAAATCCATTGGATATTTTATCTCTTTTTTTTGTTAATTTAAATTAATGAAATGTTTAAACATAAAAGAAACAAAACAAATTATAGTTTCCTTTATTATAAATAAATTTCAGAATAAAAATATGCAAATAATAGTAATAATAAAGATAATCGTAAATAAATAATTAAAGGTAGGTCTTGTAGTTTTTGTCTACTGGCCTTAGTTTATGTTTATTGTGATGTTAGTAAAACATATTGCGCCCTTCATCGCCGGACCTCATCAGTTTGTAAGAATTAAAAATCCATCTGATAAAAATCATATTATACAATAACAAAAAGAATATTAAATATTATTATATTGCTATATAAAATAATTCTTACCACAAGAAAAGAGATAGAACGTAGATTTAACAGTAGTCGTATACAGGGTGATTTTTTTAACTTGAAACTTTCGAATACCATTTCAGATTTCGAACTTGCCTATTTTTGGAGATATTTGAAAGTTTAAAGTTAAAAAAATCACCCTGGATATAGTTTTTTTGAGATGACTAAGAGAATTTGAATTACTTGAAACGCATCGATTCGTAGATTATTGAGTTTTTTATTAAAACATTGTTATTTAAAACAGTTCTCTCCATGTTCAACGGATTGTTTATTATTATATAATTAAGTTTGTCAGCCAACACTAATAGACACTTCCGAGACCATGGAGATACTGACGTTCATTTTCGCATCAAAGTGGTTACATAAATAGGTAGTCAATTTTGTTTTATCAAGTACGGGACATTCGGTGTGTGACGTTATACATGAAGTTGTTATAATGACATTATAATTACCACTTTTTTTTCTTCTTAATTTGTTGGATGTGAGAGATGGAATACATGATTGAATATTATTTAGTGAATTTATGAATGAGAAACTTACTATTTTACGTAAAATTATAATTGATCCAAGATGTAACTCTTTTATTGAAACACAACTCAATAACGTGAATAATAAAAGATCCTTTTCATTATTAATCTACTGTCCTTTATTAATAATTTTCATTTTTTTAAACCGTGTGTTTCGTTCTAGGATTAAAAAGTACGCTGTAAGATTTACTCGGAAAAGTGATGAAATATTACTCGTACTCTGTGGCGCAGTAATGGAGCCTTTCGTGCAACCGCAGAGTAATTCTTACACTTTGGGAGAAATTAGCGAACCTAACTGCATCAAAGTGCAAGATTTACTCTATGAAATTGCAAAGCCGTATCCAGATCGAATGGGGATGAGTGATAATTTAACAATGTCACCCAGTAATCCCTACTTTGAAGCGAGCTCTAGATACAGCTCGCATTGTACACTGCGCGCGTGTCTCGCAAGAATAGAGGTTACACTTTTGCTTAGTAAACCTTGCTCCTTCTGAGAGGAAAAATTATAGTTTCGCATTGTAAATCTCTCGCAGCAACAAGCAGAAGTCACAGTTGTGCCCTAGAATAGAATAGTCGATAGACATTCCATTACAGCAGCTCGAAACAGATGCTGTAATATAATGATAAATTCACAAAAAAAAATGTTTTATCTTTAATAACTGCATTCAATTTATTTGTGAAATCATGCAATTGCGGTCACTTACAAACGTAATCCAACGCTTAAACGCTATGAAAAATCGCACCCTCGTGGGGTTCGGACCCTGCCTTCCTAAACAACCTAAAACCTAAGCCTTTGTCGGGTTCTCTAGCTAATTACGCTAATATATCGCTTGGATTCTGTTGACAAAATCTAAGTCAAAATTTTACGCTGGTAAGCCAGGGATAATAGAGGAATATATTTTTGTTCTATTTTTTCGTTTTACACATTTCATATAAACAGGTGGATTTATAAGTGTTCGATGAAAATATTTCAATTTAATTAATTTAAATTTCAATAACTAAATGTTTGATTTAAACATTCATTTAATTTGTGATTTCTTTACAAATTCTGAGGCTCCAAAATGTAATGGATTTGTTACTCTCAGATGTATTGTAAGTGTATAAATATTTAAATTTAAATTTAATTTTCCAGCTTAAAAAAAGAATCGAGTGATTATAGTTCTACTAATCTTCTTTAGTAAAAACCTGAAAGTAAAAACAAAAGCAGCTACTACAAATAATTTATTAAAACATTGGAGTTGAAAAAATTGTTTAAGATACAAATTACTTAAACCTGATTGATATTCTAACTTTGGAGTTGAATTTGCACATTGAATCGAAGGCTAGCTGAAATTAGAAGAAATAAGTCTTTAAAATGAAAATTTTTAAATGCTAAGAATTTTATAAAACTTTGCTAAAAGCTACAGTAATTATGCATACCTTTTTATAAAATATACGAATGCACATTATGTGATATAATGAATAGTATAATAGAATGATAAATTGCAAACATAGGTAAGTGAAGTAAACGGTGTTTATTTACATATTTTTAAATTTTATTCCTGGAAAAATATTTGAAGGGTTCCAGTATACAGAATTAGGTATACAGTAAGGACGTGTACTATGTAGTCATAGGGAATATAATCATATAAACTCTAGCATACAATGGAATCCGTTTTGCACTTTTGTAATACATTCTGAAAAAAGGTTATGTTCCCCAGGATTCACCGCACATTTCAAATAAATAATTAGTTAGGAATTAAAAGTTTGCGAAATCTTTTTTATTCGTTGAAATCATTGAATTATTTGAAATCTATAATTAGTAAAAAAATCTTCAAAAATGTTTTGAAACCTTTTCAAATCTTCCAAATGTTTTAAAATCTTTGAAAGCTGGTGAACTGTAACCTTTTCAAAATCTTTGAAACCCTTTACATCTTTTAAAAGTTTAAAAATCTTTGTGAAATTGTTATGAAATATTTAAAATCTGATGAACACGCCTTCATTAAATGTTCAAAATCCTTTAAAATAATTTAAAATCCTTGAAACCTTTTGAAATCTTTATTAATGTTTTGTAATATGGTGTATACTCAAAAAACCGAGTGGTGAAACTCTTAAAAATTTCGTTATATGGCCATGGCTCATTCTAATAGACCTTTTTATTCTAGACGTCGGCAGTGCGCACAAACCAAATAAATAACAGAGATTTTTAAGGTAGAATATTTTTAAGTCTATTAAAAAAAACGGTGAAAAAAGTGCAAAGAGTGCGGCGACCAAGGCCTTTATTTGCATCTGTTGACACCTGTCATCTTCTAAAAAATGCTTAAAAATTCGTCGAAACTCACGGCAGAGGATGTTCCAGGTGCAAAATTAGTGCACGAATCAGTAGAATAGCACGGTATTGAGCAGCTGAAACAATGTCCTAAATGTAGAAAACTACCATTAAAAGGAAAAAACGTGATTTAGTGGAAAGGTTAGTTGAGCTTTTATATGGCAGGTATAAATATTTTCTTTTATACAAGATTTGCAGTTCAGAAATTTGTTTGAGTAAATATTTAATATTCATACAAATATAAAATAACACAATATTATATTTTCTACTTCTCTTTTTCAAGTTTAAGCAATAAAAAGCCATTTGTTAGTGATTTCCTGGTGTAAGGAATGTACTAACAAATTTTCCTTCTTTCATATAAACTGGTTATAAATACATAAATATAATAGTTTTGCATTCTCAAGTGAAAGTATTAAATAGATTTTATTTTTATCAAAAAATTTAGGAGGTTCGAAACCCCGATAACAATGCTTCACTTAATATGTAAGCAAATGTTAGGAATGAAAGAATATATTAATACCTGCCAAACACAACTTCAACTAACCTTTCTACTGAATCACTTTTTATTCCTTTTAAAGATCGTTTCCTATATTTTATCCATCGTTTAAGCAGTTTAACACTGCGTTGTTCCACCGATTTTTGCACTCATTTTTCTCCTGAAACATTATCTTCCGGGATTTTTAAACATTTTTTTGAAGACAACAGATGTCAACAAATGTAAATAATGGGCTTGCTCGCCACACTTTTCGCACTTTTTTTTCTGAATATACTTTAACAAATTTTGTCTTTAACCTCTGATTTATTTACACATTTATTTTTCGTTGTTATTTTTATTTACAATATTTTCCATACATTTCGACACAAAACTGTTCGAGAAATACGGAAATGACGCAAAATCCTGGCACGTGCGTACTGTCAACGTCTAGAATAAAAAGGTCTATTCTGAAGCTGAGTAAATATTGAAGATTTAATCTAATAATTTTTATAGTTTCTAAGTCAAATATCACAAAAAATGTATACTTTAACATTCTATAGTAGCGGAGACGAAATTTTCAAGATCGCTGAACACCCAGCTTATAAAAATAATTCGCCGCTTCTTACATCTCATCATTTGAATCTCAGATTCATCGTTGCAATTTTTATAATCATACGGATTACAATTTTCGTTACAATTAGTCAAAAGCGTTTGATTTCCATATTTTATTAAATAAGTAAAACAAAAGATTTTATTACCAATTAATTACGTACAACCTGCAGATATTCACTTTATTTAATTAATTAAGATCGAAGTAAAAAACGATTTTGACACTTGTCAAACGTCAAATATCACTCACGTATCGTTACATTAGTGAAAATCAACTCCAATTTTTAAGAAAGTACTTAATGCACGCCCCGAATGTATTTATGAACAATTTTAATTTTGTGCTACATTTTTTTTAAATTCGTAACTAATTATTTATTTGAAATGCGCGTTGAATCCTGGGAAACAGAACCTTTTTTCAGAATTTGGTTACACGTGTATTTTGCGCACGTCTTCTGAGTCTCGAAGCCTTTGACCATGGACATAGGAAACAAGGGACAAACATGGTAGCGCCCACATGTTTATATTTTCATGCATAGTTGGTTGGCAAAAGGCTCGTGCGCATAATCAAATGACACATCGTAAGATGGCTACTCTCCCCACTCATGGAATTTTCCCCCCTCCCGTGAATTCAGCCCCTCTCGCCCATGTTAGGATGGCATGCCTAGTCCCTTGTTTCCTATGTTCATGCCTTTAAACAATCGGCGCAAGATCTCGAGCGCGCAAGATTTGGAAACCGAATTTAAATCGCCAATATAGTACATTTTTGCATAAGACAAATGCAAGACGGGTTGCATTGTATTCTAGAGTTTAAATACTTATATTCCCTATGACTGCATAGTAAACGTCCTTACTGCATAACAAACAAAAACAAAATTTTTAGAAAACCGAAATAGCATTCTGTAAAATCGAAATCAGCATATAAAGATAAAAACAAAAGTTACTTCCTAGCTTAAATTTTTTTTATTTGAGGCCAAAAAGTATGTGTAAACACAAGTATCCAGTTCCGAGAAATAAAATGTGGAAGTTTACAATTTCAAAGAGATTTAAATTTCCTGGGTTTTGAAAACTGTGTTTAAACTGGGACTGTAAATTTATTCTTCGACTTTAAAATATGATAAAAATTTGCTCCTGAAATATGAGGAGGCTGAATAAAAATAAAAAAGGGTTTATAAAAAAAACTTATTCTGTTCCGGGAAAATAAAGATTTAGTGTGGCGGTATCGCACTGTAACAGTCCTAAAAATTTTTAAAGTGGCTTTTAGTAGAAATTGAAGATTTTATGTCCGAATTTAATTATACTATAAAATATAAATGAGACGAATGGAAACAAAACAACAATGCTTACAGGTACAGTCGAGAGTGGCGCGAACTCGCGATCTGTCGGTGCCACCGACAGACTCGGTGGTAGTGTAGCGCTAGTCACTAGTACCGCAATAATATGTTATGTAATACAGCACTCTTAATACAAGAGTCAAAATATCTCAAGTGTGCCACTTTTAAGTCTATAGTACTGTTTTCAATCAATTCATACAATTTTCGATTTGTTTTTATATCAAAATAACTGCGCTAAAATATTTTTTCAACATTTTTTTTTAAATTATGAACAACCAAAGTTGATCATTTTTTTCAAACATGGATTACTCGCGAACGGTTTATCGAGATTTAATAATTGGGTTATGAAAAATTTCGTTACGAAGTATACTTTACACTGAAAAATTGTTCGGTATTAAAAAACATTTTTTTATTCTTTAAATAATAGTTTGTTTTAGACAATTGAAAATTATTTAAACTGCTGCGCTTGTGAAAGAATTCTTTCATGTTTCAATAGATTCTACGATCTCTTTCGAAAATTTTGGTGAAAAAAAGTTTGTATTTTGCAGCACTCGTTGAGTACGTTCGGACGCGCGCGGGTTTCATATTGAGTACAATATGACACGAATTTTGCACTAAAATGATCAATGTTAAAAAAAAGATGTTTTAATCAAGTGGTTCAACTTTCTGCAAGTCATTTTTTTAATCAAAAAGATGAATTTTCAACCAAGAAGTTTAATTTTCTGCTAAAAAAATGTGAATTTTCAACAAAGTAGATCCAGTATCAAATAAAAAAAATCGATTTTCAACCAAAAGTTGAATGGTTAAGTTTTCAGTTAAAAACATTAATTATAAAAAATTATTATATTATCAAAATAGTTCACTTTTACACAAAATAAATTAATTTTAAATTAAAAGAATGAAGCATGATTTAAACAAAATTAATTTTTTAATAAAGTGAATCCACTTCAAGCCAAGAAGTAGGGAAACAGTTGGGTAATAAATTATCTTGAAAAAAATTATAATGGGTATCATATTAAGTACAATAAGAAACAAATTTTAAACTGAAATAATAAATTTTATTTGAAAAAATGAATTTTTAATGAAGCTGTTCAACTTTTTACGAGGTATAGCTATTGTTTTATCAAAAAGATGAATTTTCAAACAAGAAGATTAATTTTCTAATAAAAAAGAATAAGGTGGTTTAATTTTCAATTAGGCATGAGTCTGAAGTTCCCAACGTTTACAAAAAACGAAAAAAACGAAAAATAAAATATTTGAAAAGTCAAAATGTTTTCATTGTTTATGACAGTATTATGTGCCAAAAGTCCCATCTTAAAGTTTCAGCCCTCTAGCGTATGTGGAACCCACCCCAAATCAACCCCTAAATATAATAAAATTCGTTAAAAATACACAATTTCGAAAAGTCAAAATGTTTTTAATGATTATCGCTGCATTTAGAGCCAAAAGTACCACAAAAAAGTTTCATCCCTCTAGTGCATGTAAAAAACCCCAAATCCACCCCTGCACACTATAAAATTCGTTAAAAATACAGAATTTTAAAAAGTCAAAATGATTTTAATGATTATCGCTGCATTTAGTGCTGAAAGTGCCGCCAAAAAGTTTCATCCCTCTAGTGCATGTGGAACACACTCCAAATCAACCCCTGCACACTATAAAATTCGTTAAAAATACACAATTTCGAAAAGTCAAAATGTTTTTGATGATTATTGCTGCATTTAGTGTCGAAAGTGCCACCAAAGAGTTTCATCCCTCTAGGGCATGTGGAACACACTTCAGAACAACCCCTGCACTCTATAAAATTCGTTAAAAATACGCAATTTCGAAAAGTCGAAATGTTTTTAATGAATATCGCTGCATTTAGAGACAAAAGTTTAACAAAAAAGTTTTATCCCTCTAGTGCATATGGAATACACCCCAAATCAACCCCTGCACACTATAAAATTCGTTAAAAATACGCAATTTCGAAAAGTTAAAATGTTTTTAATGATTATCGCTGCATTTAGTGCTAAAAGTGCCGCCAAAAAGTTTCATCACTCTAGTGCATGTGGAACATACCCCAAATCAACCCCTGCACACTATAAAATTCGTTAAAAATACACAATTTCGAAAAGTAAAAATGTTTTTAATGATTATCGCTGCATTTAGTGCTGAAAGTGCCGCCAAAAAGTTTGATCCCTCTAGTGCTACTTTTGGCTCTAAATGCAGCGATAATCATTAAAAACATTTTGACTTTTCGAAATTGTGTATTTTTAACGAATTTTATAGTGTGCAGGGGTTCATTTCGGGTGTGTTCCACATGCACTAGAGGGATGAAACTTTTTGGCGGCACTTTCAGCACTAAATGCAGCGATAATCATTAAAAACATTTTCACTTTTCGAAATTGTGTATTTTTAACGAATTTTATAGTGTGCAGGGGTTGATTTGGGGTGTGTTCCACATCCACTAGAGGGATGAAACTTTTAAGTTGCACTTTCAGCACTAAAGGCAGCGATAATCATTAAAATCATTTTCACTTTTTAAAATTCTGTATTTTTAACGAATTTTATAGTGTGCAGGGGTTGATTTGAGATGAGTTCCACATGCACTAGAGGGATCAAACTTTTTTGTGGTAATTTTGGCTCTAAATGCAGCGATAATCATTAAAAACATTTTGAGTTTTCGAAATTGTGTATTTCTAACGAATTTTATTATATTTAGGGGTTGATTTAAGGTGGGTTCCACATACGCTAGAGGGCTGAAACTTTAAGATGGGACTTTTGGCACATAATGCTATTATAAACAATGAAAACTTTTCGACTTTTCAAATATTTTATTTCTCGCTTTTTTCGTTTTTTGTAAACGTTGAGAACTTCAGACTCATGCCTAATTGAAAATTAAACCACGTTATTCTTTTTTATTAGAAAATTAATCTTCTTATTTGAAAATTCATCTTTTTGATAAAACAATAGCTAAACCTCGTAAAAAGTTGAACAGCTTCATTAAAAATTCATTTTTTCAAATAAAAATTATTATTTCAGTTTAAAATTTGTTTCTTATTGTACTTAATATGATGCCCATAATAATTTTATTCAAGATAATTTATTACCCAATTGTTTCCCGACTTCTTGGCTTGAAGTTGATTCACTTTGATGAAAAATTAATTTGGTTTAAATCATACTTCATTCTTTTAATTTAAAATTAATTTATTTTGTGTAAAAGTGAACTATTTTGATACTATAATAATTTTTTAAAATTAATGTTTTTAACTGAAAACTTAACCATTCAACTTTTGGTTGAAAATCGATTTTTTTTTATTTGGTACTGGATCTACTTTGTTGAAAATTCACATTTTTTTAGCAGAAAATTAAACAAAGAAATGAATCTTTAACCAAAAATATGATTTTTTAAGAGAGTGTTTAAGTATTCATTCAAGTAGTTGAATTTTCAATGAAAACATGTGAATTTCCAAAAAAAAATCGAATAGTCAAATTATCATTGATAACATTAGTTTTTAATTTAAAAAACAAATTTCAACCAAAAAATTTATTTTTACAACAAAAATATGAATTTTTAACTGAACTAATGAAGATTCAACACAAAAAATGAATTTTTAATAAAATGGTTTAATCTTCAACAAAGTTTAGTGAAATTTTCAACCAAGAAGATTAATTTTCTACCAAAAAGTATTTTTTTAACACATTGGTTCTAACACTCAACCTAGTAGTTGAATTTAAAAAAATAAATAAATAAATTTGCAATATAAAAATTTAATAGTTGGTGTTTAAAATAATGAAGATTTTTAATTTAAATACAAACTACTAATTTTTTTTATTGAAATTCAACTTTTTTGGTATATATTTCAACTACTAGGTTGAATGTTTGAACCGATTTATTAAAAAAATACTTTTTTTGAATAAAATTAATCTTCTTGGTTGAAAATTTTCTATGCCTTGTTGAAGATTAAACTATCGCGTCCAAATGTGCTCGATTAGGGCTGGAGGTCGGAGCGCGGTCACAACAAATTAATAACTTTTGAACTACTGCAAAATACAAACATACAAATACATAAAAATACAAAATACAAAATACAAAATTTTCGGAAGAGATTGTAGAATCTATTGGCATGTGAAAGAATTCTTTTACAGCGGAGAAGTTTTATTAATTTTCAATTATTTAAAACAAACGATTATTTAAGAAATAAAAAAATGTTTTTTTACGACCGAAAATTTTTGAGCGTAAAGTATACTTCGTAACAAAAATGTTCAGAACTTAATTATTGAATTTCAATTAACCGTTCGCAATTAATCCATTAAAAAAAAGATCAAAATCTTTGATTGTTAATAACTTTAAAAAAATGTTTAGCAAAAATATTTTAGGGGAGTTATTTTTATATAAAAAAGATTCGAAAACTGCATAAATTAATTAAAAATAGAACTATCGATTTAAAAGTTGCACACTTGAGATATTTGGATCCACAAATTATTATTCCATTTTCCTCCATGCATACTAAGGAAAAGCTTACGTAACTGACTTCGCGATTACGGTCCATTTTCTCATAAATGACAATGTTAAATTCTTAAATTAAAATTATTTTTTGAAAAAAAGATCCTACTCCATCTTCACTCCATTGGGAAACAAACCACAAAAATTCCCAATGGAGTGAAGATGGAGTAGAATCTTTTTTTCAAGAAATAATTTTAATTTAAAAATATTATTTTCCATCTAGTCTTATTAAGACGTTAAGCATTTTTCTGTTATTGAAGATTGTTAACTTGATCGATATTATGTAGATTTTCTGACTTCATGGTTTGGAGGGTTGGTCTATTGTCGGTAAGGTACAATCTCTGATGACATAGCAGATAAATTAAAATTTTTTTTAAAATAATGTTAAATTCGACCTAAACGACAATGCCACTTGCGTAAGATTTTCCTTAGTACGGCAGATATAAAGTTCATTATAATGTCAATACATCTTTTAGTTATTATTAGAAAAAAATTAATAATTAATTATAATAGTAAATTTAATATAGTAAGAAATAAAACAAATATCGCTTATCGAATAACACTGTTTGCAAGTGGAGATATTATAATCTAGCTCAGTAACATTTATTTTCTCGGTTCAAAATGTACCTCTAAAACTCTCAGTCAGCTTTTCACACAGTATGAAAAAGGAGATGTTACAATTTCAAACTGAGAAATTGGTGCGGGGTGAGGCCCTATAGTGGTATACCGGATTATTATTTCAAACTGTACCATCCACTTTGTTTCCCACTATCTATCCCAGTATGAAAGGGGATATCTTGCAAATTGTAAACTGTATAATTCACTATTTTTCATTCACGATCGGACAACGTAACATCTACCAAATGATATTTCGACTAGTATACTGTCAGATTACTGGATCACACTGCACTCAATACTGGGAATACTGCTCATTTCATACTGGGTACGCTTTAAACCTCAGCTTTACTATTCGAAATCGTACATCTTACAGTGTACTTTTTTCCGTGATTCGTTAATAAAGACCAGTGGGTTATTATTATAAAGAATATATTTGATTAATTAGTAAACGCCTTTGCAAGAAACATTTGACGTAATGGTCTTTGATTGAAATTGATTATAATTGCGCTCTGAATTACAAAAAAAAAATCAACATCCCTTTGACCCTTCTATTCACCATACAAAGAAGGCAATTCATTCAACTCAAAGAGACAGGGATTGGAATCTGATGAAATTCGAACGAAATTGTTTTCCTCGTATTGCAAATCTAACTAAAGAATAGGTATGTGACTTTTATCAGTTTAAATGCGTTTCATTTTAAAGAAAAATGTAATTATAACTCGAAATAAAGTTAGCAACTGCTTTAATTTTAATTTTAAAAATTTGTAAATGCTTCGAATTCTTCGGAGTTTCCTTCAGACTGAGGCTCGAGATTCCCGAGATTTTCCACGCAAAATAAATATTTTCTTCATGCAAAGAAAAACCGTTGAGATTATGAATGCCACGAAAGAAACCCTTTTATGCCAAGCACGGCTTTAGCAATTCTTGCCCACGATTCGGCTGCAACTTTTATTGCTCTATGCCGAGAGTAAACGCTAATAAAAAGCTGCATTGCCTATGAAAATGTTGGTACTAATAGTTGTCCCGTAAGATTTTTCTTTTTTGTTGGCTAAATCCTTTTACAATTTTCAAACCACCAATTATTTTTGGACAAAAATGAGGGAGAAACGCCTAAATATGTATTTCACCGAAGGTTGAATTTTCAACAAAAACCATGAATTTTCTACCAAACAATACAAATTTTGAACAAAATTCAGGATTTTTAAATCGTTTTTAATTTAAAAAGACGAATTTTTAACCAAATATTTAAAATTTAATCTAAAAAACATTTCTTTTTAGCTAAAAATGGATGAGCTGAATTTTCAGTAAAAAAACATAATTTTTAACAAAAAAGGAAGAATTTTAAACCAAAGAAATTAGTTTTCAACTAAATTGATGCATTCTCAACTGGCCTGGTTGATATTTCACTTAGTAAATAATTTTTCTAAGAAAAAACCATTAGACGAATTTCCAAAAAAAAAATTTGCAATGAACCACTGAATAGTTCAATTTTCAGTTAAAAAAATTAATTTTCAACTAAAACACAACGAATTTTTTATAAAATAGTACAATTTTTGACCAAAAAAGACGATTTTTTAACAACAGACATGCATTTTTAACCAAATAATTTGAATTTCTAACGTATTAATTCAGTTTTCAACCAAAAAGATGAACTTTCAAGCAGGCATCTTAATTCTCAAACAAAAAAAAAACGAAATTTCAAATGAATACATGAATGTTCAAGAAAGAAAAGCGAATTTTTACCAAAAATTATATAGTACTATCTTCATTTCAAAAATTAATTTTATAAAAAATGCATTTTTTTAAAATCAGTTATATTTTTAACCAAACCATTTTCAACTGAAATCAAGAATGTTGAGAAATAAAGCTGCATTTTTGACAGGGTTGTTTAATTTTAAACCAAGTAGTTGAATTTTCAACTGAAAAATATACATTTTCAACTAGAAATAAAGAGTTAACTTTTCAGTTAAACAAATTATTTATCTATTCATTAAGACCAATTTTCTGCCAAAAACACGAATTTTGATCAAAATACATACATTTTGAATTTAAAAATATCAGTTTTGAATCAAAAACAGAAAACATTTTTAATGAAGAAGTTATAAAAATGTTTGGATTACAAATGTAAATTACTGCGAAGTACCTGAAATACCCTAGATGAGAAGTTAATTACTTAGATTACCTAATATAACTCGAATTACCGGGATTAAATGTAAATTACCCTGTATTATGGGTGCAATAAACTGAATTACAACTAGATTACTAGAATTATTTGAATTACTCTCAATTATTTGTATTAAAAGTGGATTTCCACGGAATAAAAGTAGATTATACCGGATCAGAAGTGGATTGCAGGGGGAATAATTGGATTGTTTTAATTACTCCTGATAATCTAAATAACAATTAAATTACTATTGATTGAAGTACTTGGATTACCTGAATTACTCCGAATTACCTGGATTATAATTGGATTTCACCAATTCAGTTGATATACTTCGAATTAAAAGCGGATTACATCAGATCACACTGGATTACTCGTATTACGAACGAGCTTCAAACAACAATAAAAATTGAATTTTAGACTGTCATTGTTATTGGTTATATTGCTATGAAAACTCATTCTATGACAATCTTCAAGTATCTCTACCAAAGAGTCTAATAATTTAATTTTTTTGCAAAAACAGTTTATAAGAATGACAAATGTTCTTGAATGGGAGTCCACTGTGTACACGTTCTATTCTTCACATGATAAAAAATCATTACGCAGAAAATAAAATTTTTTGAAGAGTAAGCAACTGCTTATAAAAAATTGAATTTACTGTCCATGGTGGGCTTCGCTACAGTAGTTCGCAGAAAAAAACAGAAAATAAACTTTACATCGATTTCTGAACAAAGATTCTCTGCAACAAAAATTAACTTAACACATGTTTTTTTAAAGATGCGAAGTTGGCTAAACAAAACTTTATCGCTATAAAAAATTTCCTGGAAGAGATTTTATTCTTAGTTTTTTCTGTGTTGTGCTACTGAATGTAGTGATCTTCTAATCTTAACTCTGCATTCGTATTTTATTATACCTATATTAAATAAAGTACTTTCTGAGTCATTGGCAGACGATTTCATAAAAAAAACGACAAACATTTTTTAATAAGTAGTCAAGTTGTGAATTTGTATAGAAAATTGTTAATTAATTAAGTAATTATTGATCGTGATTAAAGTATCATAAAGGGAAAAATTTTCAAGTAATTTAAAATTTACTCGGATAAATACACGAAAATTGGCAGTTAAAGATTGACGAAAATATGTATTTGCTTATAAAATGTATTTAAATAAATAACAAATGTTGTCGCCTGACAAATTCTCCTAATAAATGAGGTTCTTTCTGAGTCACCTCGAGTCGTCTTCGTAACAAAACATATCCATTTGTGGACAAGTAGTTTTTAGTGTTAAATGGTTGATATTCATTTGTTACATAAATTTGTTTATAACATTTAAAATTACTTTAGATGTTTTTAAATTGTAACTGAGCTATGTTGTCACGTAAATTTCGAACACAAAATTGAGAAAAAATAGTATTTTATTATACACAAAAACATTGCTTCCCTTCATAATAATCACTGTATTAAGGAGATCAATGAGCCGATTATTTTCTACGGCCACCAGCAATAGTAACCTTGTGTACTTTAAATTATTAAAAGACTTATGAATAATTCATTTTTATGTAAAGTTCTCCGTCCAAATACCTTTTTTTCTTTCTTTTTTTAGTCAGCGACTTAACTGCCTATTATGGGGTAAAATCGCTCATACTTCAAGGGATTAATAAAAAATTGCTTATGAATGCAATTCATTTTTGTGATATACAGTACAAAAAATTTTTAGATTGAAATATATTTAAAACCTTAATATCTAATTTAAATCTCTGCTTGCCATTTCTTGGAAAACTCCGAAAAAAATAAACGGCTTATCACCATTTTGATATAAATTAATGCATTATAGTCTCCTCTTCCATCTTAAATGAAAAATTAGTCAGGTCAGAACACAAAATCATTGTATAAAAGATTAAAATAATTTCTGTAGCATTTCCAGAATTGAATATGCTTAGCCGTGCTATAAAAAGAATGTAAATTTTAGATGATGAAATTATGAAAATAAATTATGCACTTTATTTAAATAATACAATGCACATGCATCCCTGATATATTCCGGAATTTCAAGAAGTATCCCTGAGGCATCCGCGAGATTTCCGGATTGAAGTCAAGCTACGTGAGCCGTGTACAAAGATAGATAATTAAGAAATTTTTTAATACTCTAGCCCTCCCTTTAATATCTTCTTAACGTAAAATATTTCATTATGTGAAGAGAACAATGCAGTCAAAGGTTCATGTTTTCCGCATAATGCAGATCACAGAAAAATCTCTGAACACTTTTTTAATTTAATGAACATCATTCCATGTTCATCTAAAAAAAATTTAAGAGACTTCTTAGGTAAACTTTTCTAACAAATTATTATAGTATGATTTTCAACTTCCTACATGAAGTTCGCTCTAGCGAATCACCATCATGTACACAAAAAGCTACCAAGAATCCTTACTCGTATCTATATATTTTGTACAATTTTGTGTTATAAATAGCTAAATTTAAGATGAGCAAGATCTAAATATTTTCTTATTTATTTCTCCTTGGACGTGATTTATTTTTAACCAAAAGAAACAAAAAAATTGACAATGCAAGTTAAGATTCACCCCTCCTTTTTGTTTAAACACCTCTGATCAATAACACATTGAAAGGCATTTAAATGACAACTGGACAAGGTCCATATTTGTTTGGCGCTTTGTTATAGTTAAAATAACTCTACAGGTTGCCTAATATTAGACCTAGAAGTCTATGGTAACCTGTTCTCGATATCCATTGAAAAAAATACGATATCTTTATCATTTTAAATTTTAGTGTATCATCATTTATACTTAAAAATTAATTTTTTAACCAGCTCTCACCTGTAAATCCTAACCAATTGACACCCAATTTTAAAGAGAAATCAGTAGCAACAGATTTACGTTGCATATTGCAGTACTTTTCAAAACTTTGAATAGCTTTGAAGGAAAAAATTGAAATTTTATTCTGCAAACATTATTCCTTTGTGATAAAGGAAACAGAGTTTCAAGGAAATAAAGTTTCTGTACCATTATATTTAGTTAAGGAATGAATCAGTTTAATTAATTTTCAACCAAAATTATACAAACAATTAACTTAATTCTCTATATTGTTTTTAATTTCAAAAAAATGAAATAACACAAATAATATCTGCGATTCAATAAACGGATGCAAAGAAGTACAAAAGTAATTTGGAAAAAAATATTTATGATAAAATCACAGAAAATTCTCAGGTATTAATTTGATCTTAAAAGTTCGATTAAAGTGATTTGCAGCAGAGATTCTCATTTGATTAAAATGATTCAGATTAAGTAGCGAAATATTTTTCAGGTACACGTCAACATTGAAATTGTGTTTGGTAAGATTTAAAAACCCACAAAAATGGCAGTTTCTAGGATCGTAGATTTTTTCATTCTTGAAATACGATCATTTTTATATTAAATGGAAGATTTAATTCAGCTCTAACACGGTCGATTCCTTAGGATTTACTGTATACAAGGGGTCCAAAATAATAGTTTATTTTAATCTTTTTAATACAAGGCGTGCCATCACCTCAATCTATGAGGCTCTTGTAGAAAAATTTTAATTTGTGGAACTATTTGGCTTTTCATTAAATATCTACTTTCTTCAGATACCAGTAGCCCATTCTTTCAAAACTTCTTATTTGTTGAAATAATGTTTGTTTGAACACTTTTGTTCTGAACTGAAAATTTTAAGCTCATATTTTTCGGTAATTAATACGCTAATTCTTTATTTTCAAGAGCAACATTTTATTCTAAAAACATTGGCCAATTGCTTAAACTAATTATTAGAGATTTACTTTATGATGGTAATACGATATAAAAATATTTCTGTCTAAAATTAGCTAAAAATTAATATGAACAATTTGATAATGGTTTCCACACAAAAAGTTCTCTTAAAAAGAACAAATTACCGCATTAATCATACAGAAAAATATAAATTGCCAACATTTATTTTAAAACTAAGTTGTTTAAACAAAAAACATTCTTTAGACAGATGAGAATTGGTTAAGGTAGTAATATTTGTGTAACGTAGATATTTAATAATAAGCCACAAAGTTTACCAATTTAAAATAATTAAGATTTCTACCTATCTTTAAGAAAAAGTTAATTAATTATTGATACGATTGGTAATTCTTAAACAAAGACCAGTTTTCCTATAAATGACTAATTGTCAAAATAAATGCCCAAAAGTTCCTTTTAGTGAGTTAGTAGAAAACCAAAATTTAAGAGAATAAAAATTGTTTAACAATTTAAAATACACAACAAAGGAAAAAAAAGCTTTCATGCGTCTATTTTTCGAAAAATTATCAATTTCAAATGTTTTTTTCAGGGCGCTAAAATTTTTAATGATTTACAGAAAATAATTCTTTGGAGACTCACCAAAAAATTCTTATAATCTCCGTTCGAAAGTCGATTTTTTTAATAAAGTTTCTTATAGAAATTTTAAGTATAAATTTTAAAAACCCATACTATAGACATTCAAAACTTGACGGGATTCAACGTTATAAGCAAAATATAGGCAAAATCATTTCAATAAAAAATGGCTAAGTATAGGAGATTGATGGTATAATATAATCCCGCCAAGATGTACAAGTAAAATGGCTTTATAAACACTATTTTAAATTTTTCTAAAGGGTGCTTTCTGAAAAAAAGTTTCTTAATATATTTTATTATAAATTGTTTTTTCCGATTGAATGGACCAACATTGATTTCACCAATTCATCTAATTTAATTGTCAGGTCTTTTGATTCGCGAATGTTTTTGGTGAAATATTAATTATTTGCAAGCGTTACAAAGAAGATTTTTAAAATCTTTCTTTTTCTGATAAGGAAGATACCCCAGGTATTCATCGCTGATTTTAATGATCTTGACATATGTTGTAGTCCACTAAAAAAGAAACGACACTTGTTTTTTCTCATCGGGCAAGAAACGATTTAAGTGTTTGGTTCACATTTAAAAAGACAATATTTTTCCAAAAAAAACACTTGGAAAATTTTTGTCACGATAAGGGATGAAAACCGCTATTTGCCCGATCTAATTAAAAACTTTGAAAGGGGTAGATCACCTTCTACGCACAACGAAAATAATGGAAATTAAGGAAAATTTGAAGGGAAGAATCTGAAAAAATATACGTTACCCAACAGAAGAAGAGCAAGTTGATGTTTTTTTGCATTTTTTTTCAAATCA
This sequence comes from Belonocnema kinseyi, assembly GCF_010883055.1. NCBI lineage: Eukaryota > Metazoa > Arthropoda > Insecta > Hymenoptera > Cynipidae > Belonocnema > Belonocnema kinseyi. Next base: position 51,424,403 of record NC_046664.1, read on the forward strand.
TATTGTGGGGGGTATTTTCTAGCATTTTTGCATATGTCTGATAAAGTGCGTTTAGGGGCAGTTACACCTTACAATAGGATTTTTGGAAAAAATTCAAAAACACGTCAACTTTCTCTTGTTCTCTTGGATAACATATATTTTTTTCAAATTTTTCCCTTGAAGTTTGCCTTACTTTCCATAATTATGCTCATATATAAGGGGTTGTTTACCCGTTTAAATTTATTAAATTAAGATAGATAAATAGCATTTTTTATTCCTTAATGTGACGAAACTTTTCCAAGTGGTTTCATACAAAAATATTGTCCTCTTAAATGTTATACAATCAAACCAACCCTTGACACTACCATATTTGAGGGGCTGTTTCACCTCTTCGAACCGTTAATTGGCCGATAGGAAAAAAATAAGTCTCGTTTCTTTTTTGGTGGATTAGAACATATATCAAGATCAGTAAAATCGGCAAGGGATACCTGGAGTACCTTCCTTGTAAGTAGTGCGTCATATAAGCAATCATTTATTTCAAGAAATGAATTTCAGCATTACAGCCAGATATTTTCAAAACAAATGTATTAGCCTAGAGAGTAAGAATGAAACGTTGAAGGTCAAAATGATTGTGAATAGAAATGTTTCTCTTCTCTGCTCAGCGATAAAAATTTACATAAAGGATGATAACACAGACCTGAAGATAAAATTTCTTTGATGTTTTTAGCAATAACTTTATGGACGATATAACACTAGTGATCATCAAGCTGACAATACACTTTTAAAAAAAACTTCTCTTGACGGTTAACAGCTACTCTGGAAAGCTCTTCCGAGTGATCAAACTTAGAAGCTCAAGGGACGTCGACAGACACCACTGCGCAGTGGCGTTTAATTTAACGAAGCCCGATAGCTTAATGGCAGTGGATAATTGTCCAGAACTTTGTTTAGTAACTTTAGAACTCAAACTTTTAAATCTCAGAAGCTATTCGATACATTTTTAATTTTAACTAACTTTTATACTGTCATTTCAATCTAATAAAGCATGCTAAATAGTTTTCTCTTGCAATTCTCCTGGGTAAACAAACTTCATTGAATCTCGGCGAATGACAATTATTTTATATTTACATAAACTTGTTATAGCATCAATTTTAAATTGCAATCTACTTTGACCAATATTATTTCAAACTCTATTCCACTTCTTCAACTGGTATTTCGGATTTCACAAGATACCTATCAAAAGTCTGAATCAACATTGTAAAACATAGCGTAATGAATAAAAAATTTAAAACTTTTTTAAGAAACCATGAATTTTATTAACAAATCAATCATATCAGATTTCAATTAACGCTAGATACTTTATATTAAATATTTTTTAAAATTTTCAAAAGTATTATAGAAAAGTTGTTAAACATAATTTTAAAGTGCATTAAATACCGTTTGAAAATATTAATCATGCGACCAACACGAATTAAGAAAAAAATATATTTTCCAGATTTCTATTTTAAAAAGTAATTAGATCATCCAAAAAAGAGAAAGAATGCCGAAAAATCTCAAATATAGGGATTACATTGGACTTTTAGAAATATAGGGGGAATGGCGAAACAGGGGAATAGGGGGCCGACTGTTTTCCTTGTTATTTGTTCTGGACTTGGTTTATGATTCAGTATTTTAAAGATGATTAGAACAAATTCTTTAAAAATTCATTAAAAATCCAGACAAAATAAAAAAGAATTTAAACGGAATATTTCTTTTTCAGATTAAATCTTAAAGCTTAAAGCCTCACTGATCAAAAACAAAATGTATCAAGGCGATAATAATGACTTTGCAGATATCTCATTTTTCGTTGAATGAGTAAAATATCAGAAAAAAATTCTTGCATATCAATTAGTGTAAATATTAATATAAGTCGGAAATAATTTTAAGACTAGTTCACGCTAGTTCTTTTTGCAATTTAAAAAAAATGACAAAAGGATTCGTTCAAAATTTTCGAATTTTTCTCTTGAACTCTTTTAGGATTCACGTAATTTAATTCCTTTGAAAATAGAAAGAGCAGTTTTTGAAACGGTTAGATAAATAAATCCAATTCCCTGACAATTTGTATAAAAATTTCACAAAAACACTGTTAGATTTTACTAAATTCCTACTAAAATTAAAAAATTGAAATTTCTTTCAAGAGAAATATAATCTCACCAAAAGCACCTAAAATGCAAAAAATTAGGCCAATTAAAAAAGTTATCAGTACAAATAGAAAAAGTTACATAAGCTTTGAGAGTGTATTTGAAAGGAAACCCCGGAAATATTCGTGAGATTATTATTATTATTATTATTATTATTATTATTATTATTATTATTAAAAAACAGAGAAAATCTCACCAAGATTATTTTCGTCCTAAAAAGTACTAAAATTCTAAAAATAATTAGCGAATCAAAAATTCCTTAAAAGCAAATGAAGAATCACATTCAACAGACTTATCTTGAAATGTTTGTACCAATCTGCTAAGTATTGTGGGCTGTAGTTGTGTCTTATTACAGAAAAATCGATTTTTCTTTATAAAAAGTATTGAAACTCGAAAAATAATAATCAGCGATTAAAACATTTTTTGAAAGCAAATACAGAATCAGATCCAACAGACTTCTCTTAAAATGTTTGTACCAGTTTGTTAGATATTATGGGCTATAGGTGTGTCTGATTATTAAGAAATCGATCAAGCAAAAGATCTACCTAATTACCAAAAAACATATTTTTCTTTTAAAAATGTACTAAAACGCTGCCAAAGAGTCCCTAGATAATTGTTGAATTTTCCAAACAAAATATTTAATTAATTTTGAAACGAGTAAAGAATGAAAATTTCTAGAGAGGTCGAAGATCTTTCCATCTTTTGAATTGACAAATATTTTCTTAAACTGAAACAAAAATTTGCTCTTTGCTCATTTTGCGGTTGTGCCAAGATATACACATCACGAGGAGAAGACAAATAAGTAGTAAAAGTTCCTGACTTAAGGTTATTGACAGCATACAAATGGTGAAAACTGAAGTAGAATGTGTTAGTCTCCGCGGGCTATTGCCTCAGTCTTATGAAGCGAACCTGAGTGTTTAAACTGCAGAGAGTTCAAAATAATGAAGACGGTAATTAGCAGTGTTACACGAACGGATCCCTCTTTATACACTTCAAAGCTTTCTGTGCAATTTTCTCTCCAAGCGCCAACCATCTTCCATTAAATCAACTTTCTACTTGAATGTAAAAGAGTAAAAAATAAAATCACCACAAAGGGTCAGAAAATCTCAGATAAAGAATATAAAAAAAAAGAATTTTTATTTCCTTGACGCCTAAACAAAGCCCGGGCTGTTTCTTTTCCACAGCTTAAAAGTTAATTGAAAATATTGAAGGTTGGTTGAATAGCAACTTTCTTAAAATTACTAGCAACATTATACGCGAGCGGTAAGTATTGAGTTGACAATTAATAATATAAAAATACGAAAAAATAAGCAGAAGCGCGATTTTTTTTTCTCATGCAATATATACATTAAAATATAAAATTGATATTAATACAAGATTATTGTATTCTATAGTATCTACAAACAGAAATTTAGATGTCGTTTCCCGGACAAATCCTGGTATATATTTTGATAGTTATACAAAATTTAACGAAGAAACTAAAACTTCATAAATTGAACACGAATTAACTTTTCGTATCTAATTCATTCATTTTTTCTCTTGTGGTAGAAAAATACTGAATATTGTTTATTCAAACGCACTACATAATAACTGAACTGAGATGACGATACAATAGTAGATATAATGAATGGTATAGTATTCAACACCAGGCTGATGTTGAGCATACACGGTTCGCCTGAACCAACTGCCAATACAAAGTCATAAGAGGTCAGATTAAAAAAAAATTTTTTCTTATATTTTTTGGAACCTTTTAAGACGAAAAATAAAAATATCTGGGCCCGTTTTTGAGAAAAACAAATTTTTTCAAATAAAATTAATTTTTATTTTCTGATTCTTTCATATCTCTTTAGTTTTTGTGAATACAAGTCCAATATCTCACAACGAGTATGATAATTAGATCAAAGTCCATTATCTTTGATCTTGTTATGGGGGTCTAAACAATTTTTCACGTCTGACAGATCGACAAAACTCCAGAAAAAGAAGATAAATTGCATGAATTCTTCATTTGGAGTCCAAAATACAGTATTCTGAAAACTTATTAATATTTTTTTAATTTGAATTTAAACTTATAAAATTTTTAATTATTTAATCTACCCTGAAATCAACTGAAATCATCCGAATTCATCCAAATGGTCTGAATTAACTGAATTCCTTGAATTCGTCAAATTTCCTGACTGCTTATAACTTCTTGAATTCAAAGGACTTTAAAATAATTGATAGAATTCAGAAGAATTGAAAGAATTCAGGAAATTCTACGAATGCAGGAAATTCAAAGAATTCAGAAGATTTTAAGTAATTCAGGGACATTAGAGAATCCAAAGAATTCCCGGTGTTTAAAATATTTAAAAAATCAGAATATTCCAAGATTTTATGAAATTTGAGAAGATTCAAAGATTTCAGAAAATTTAAGAAATTCGGAGAATTAAAGGAATACGGACAATTTACAGATTGTAAAGAATTCAAAAGATTCAGAGAATTTACCAAATTTAGTGATTTTCAAGCATTCAGAAATGCAATCATTAGAAATATTTAAGGAATTCTGGAAATTCCGAATAAAAGTTATTCATTGATTTTTAATAGACCAGTAAATTCCAAGATCTCATTGAATTTAGATAATTTGAGGGATTTTAGAACTTTTAATGAATTTAAGAAACTTCAGGAATTCAGAACATTTGAGGATTTCAAGGACTTCAGAAAAATCATTGATTTTCGAGAATTCTAGGAATTCAGATATTTTCAAAAAATCAGGGAATCTTCCAATTTGCATTGCTTTAAATCTAAAACTTTTGATTTAAAAAAAAAAATTAATAGCTTTTTTTATGTTTTGAAAGTTGTGAATTCTTAGTTTGAAATGCTTTAAATTTGATATTGCACAATTTTCTAGTAATTCAATTTCCAAATTTTTTCATTTAAAATCCACTAAATTTGAAAGTGGTACAATTTTAAGTAGTCATATTGATTAGTTTTCAGTTCTAAATGCCAAGTAGTAAAATGATGTAAATTGGTAAGCCTCTGGAAGAAAAGTTCTCCATTTTTATAGCCTTAATGACTTTAAAAATGTACAGTTTTAAATATTCCTAATATATATTTTATTTAATATTAAAGACTTTAAATTGGGATTTATTCTATTATTTAAAGTTTTCAATTTAAAATTATTCAATCTTAAGCGTTAACTCAAGCAATTGTGCAGATTTCAGGTTAAAAATATATTCAACTATTCATTAGTTTTAATTTATTTTTACTATAAAATATTATTATTTTCAAATAATATAATTTCGAAACATTTGAAATTGAAACCAAACCATTTTCAATTGTTTCGATATATGTCTTTAGTTCAAGATTGTGCAATTTTTAACGATTCCAGTTTTAAATAATACAACACTGATAGGTTAAAGCTGAAAGCCGATCAACAAGAGATATTTTTTTAATTTACAGTTTCAAAAAATTGAAGGAAAAGGAAAGTCATAAAACTCTAATAATATCTGAAATAATTTGTACTCTTTTATATAATAAACTAAGAATGCCAAAGACTTAACATATGCATTTAATTTAAAAAATTTAATTGCTAAAGATTTCAACAATATAATTATTTTTACTCAAATTAATATGAGAAGTCATCAATTTAAAAAAATTCTTTATTTCAATTATCTTAGTGCATCAAAAAATGGATGTGGTAGTGGGGCGCAACAGCAAAAATCAAACTTTACGTGCGGAAACTAATTTACAGTGTACACTTGGCACACTGTATAGTGCGTAGAACGAGTAAGGGGAGGTGTCACTATATACTTGCATAGTGAAGCAGTAGTGGGGAGATTGAATGGTAAGAGAGTTTAAAGAGAGGGAGAATTAGAGAGAGACTGAAGAAAGATACTTTGCTTAGCGGGGGAATAGTGGGGATATCGAAGAGGAGTCTTCAGAGCAATTGCGAATCGCCTCACAAAAGCTCCACGCGATTGCAGAGAGAAGGTATAGAAATTATACTATTTATTGTAAAAGAGAGAGAGACATTAGATAATAAAATGAAAAAATTATTTTAAAAACAGAAATAAAAAACAAAACTATCTCTGTGCACCAACTTCATGTGGACATTGCGAAAACTAACTTATAGATTATTTATTAATTTTTTCTAAAATAACAATGGAAACAGCTCATCATAAATCGTTGCTTTTTTCAATTAAAAATTTGTTAATAATACACTTATAATAATTTACTTCTTGAGTAAATTTTATCGTTATATGTAAGGGATTTACATTCACAACAAAGATATAGTTCACTGAGCGGCTTTCTTCTTTATTCATCACGTGTGCTTTGAGCAGCTGCTATTTCTAACGAGATATGCATTATGTAACAAGTTCACTCAACCCAGGCGATGAGTGACGATCTCCTGTAAGAAAAGTGTAAAATTATTGGATACCTGATAGAGGCAGTGAACGTTCCATAAGCTTTCATGAAGCGAAAAAAAATATTATATGAAAATGTTTCCTTAAATATTCTAAGTAGGGCCACTACGGTGATCCAAATCCATGCATGTTGAAATCTTATTTTTGGTGATTAACCCCGCCCCCCCCCCCACCCAACATTAACCTGTGCCTCCGAGCTTTTGAAATTCACATTGGACTTAAAATGGAAAAAGCTGTTATCAATTAAATGTTAAAAATAAATGCTTCTATTTGAAAAGAAAAAAGTAGGAGGTTAATTGTAAATTGATATTGTAGAATAAAATGAAAAAACATGTATCAAAATATTAATTCTCATATTCTTTATTCAATAAACAATTTTTAATTGTTATTTTTCGACACTAGGGACACGGCTAAATTAAAAGCAAAATAAATAAATATTATGTTTGAAGTGTCCGTAATTTAACCACAAAGTAGCAAAATGTGTTGTTTCTTTTTTAAGAGAAGAATTCTCAAAGTGTTTCGGTAACGTAAAAAATAGTGTTGTCAAAATCATGTGTAGCATTCCTAAAAAAAATTCACACTCATTTTTAACTTTCTAGGAATCTATTAGCAGTTTAAACAAAACAGGAGACTTCAACTTCCGAAAACACCTAGTTTTTCGCAACCGAAAAACGTAGAGAATTTTTTTTCAAAAACATCAAAAAACACATTTTCATACTTTGTGGTTAACTTAACTACACTTTAACAAATTATACTTATTTATTTTTTTTTAATTTCGCGGTGCCCCTATCGTCGAAAAATAACAGTTAAAAATTGTTTATTGAATAAACAATATGAAAATTAATATTTGATTTAATAATCATCTTTAAGTTCAATCTCTTCATGAAGAAATTTAAAGAATAATTTCCATCTAATAACTTTTAATTTTAACAATCCCAACCCCCTCGTAATGTCGTGAGACGTGGTTGTGGCTAAAATTTTACTGCGGTTCCGCTGGGAGCGGGTGCAATTTTCCAGATTAGCACCCACTCCCGGCGAAATCCTGCGGTTGTCCTTATGACAAATTTTTAATTTTATATATACTACAAAATTGTTAATTTAAGGTTTTTTTTAATATGGAGAAATTTCTTTTAATGAGAATTTTTAAGATTAGTTCTAACGTTCATTATCTATGAAATTAATCCCAAATAATATTAAATCTTAATGATTTTGAGGAAAAAATTTAGTGAACAAATTAAACTCGTTTAAATAATTAAAAACTGACTTCCACCAAATATCTGTCTGAACATTCATTTAATGCGTTATTATTTCCAGAAAAAGTAACTTTTCAGATTAACAGGTGGAAAAAATAGTTTAAATAAAAATATGCGTGATAAAAAATATAGTAGGCTCGACATTCTTTAATTGTGTCCGCATTAGGCCGCGCTCCTTTGCTCTCAGGTCTCAAATTCTATGCTTTTAGATCGTACAGTCTAAGAATTTATTTCATGTAAAAATTGTACCTCTAAAATAACACGCTTCGGTAAATATTAATCTCTTGAAATTTTTCTCCGCGAAAAGTTAAATATTTTTTATCATTATATTACGGACGCTTTTAATTCGATATCTTACAAAAGTTGAATTTTAAATGATCCACGCAAATAAAATTACATCGAATATAAGTTCGAGTTCTATTCGAGTTCTATCGTCCTATTCTCCCAATTTTAATATATTAATCTGAAATTTTTCACTTTTGAGAGCTGCTGTTCCAAATTATTTTAAGTTAAATTATTCAATTTAACACGATTTTGTTCATTGATTATACAAATTCAATTCCTTTTCCTTCTATTCGAAATATTATACTTTTTTCAAAATTTTACCTCAAACTAAAATATTTTGAGTTATAAATTTTTCAATTTAAAATCGTTCAATCTTTTTTTTTTAATTTTAAACATTTTTAGATTGTAATTAATAGTTAATAATTATTGCTTCAGTAAAATTGAAGACCTGTTATTTAAATTTTCGTTTAACAATATATCGTTTTCTGATAGAGGGAGATTTGAACTGACCTAAATTTTCAAATCTACTTTTTTGACATTTTTTATATAATTCGACCCCAAGAGCTCAAAAATAAAATGTTTAAAAAATGTCCATATGTGTGTGTATCACCAACTGATATCCAGGTCTGATACAATTTTGAGCTTTTTACATTCAAAATATGGTAATACGATATCTTATGTATTTGATCACGTCTTGTGAACACATCCATCAGCTGTTTCTATAAAAATTTCATGACCTAACAGTGCCGATTTATAAAGTTGAATAAAGTGTTCATTTTGTTTATATAAGAAATTTTTTTCGAGATTAAAAATACACACAACAATGAGATATCTAGTCTATTTTTTCATCTCTGAGATGCATCAATTTACATACTGTTGAACCTTTTATGACCCACCAGTAACGATTTATAGATTTTCAAAAAAATGTGTGTATTCTGTTTACATGAGAAACACTTCGTTCAAAGTTCATAATTAGATCTACTGACGAACCTTCTATTACCTCTAACGATCTAGCAATACCGACGTAAACATTTTAAAAAATACAATATTTCTCTTCATGATATGAAGAAACAAATTTTTTTTAATGTATTGGAGATATAAGAGTATTGTATTGTATTGTATTTGACGCAATTATTTGGGTCTTCGAGACGCGTGGATTGACCTATTGACGGTATTTCGGTGACCATTCTGGATTAGTCAAAAGCGACTCAGAAAGTTTTAAAAAAATGCTACATTGCTTATATGAAGAAAACTTTTTTCTTGATTTGGAATATAACACTACCGTAAGTTAAAAATTTGTTCATTGGAACAAAATGCATCGATCGATATATTGATAGGCTCTGTGATTTTCTAAAAATAAGATTTTCGGAAAGACAGAAACACAAGCTTGACAAATATTTAAAATACACATTTTTTCCTTTTGTTAAAAAAAGTCCTTCTTCTATGAGAAAGAAAAATTAATTGGTACCTCTGAGCAAATTTACTACTGTTGTTTTAATAATTAAAATTCATTATTATTTAATCTCTGAAAATTATAATCTTTTAATTAGTTTTGTTTTAGATACGCATATTAATTACGTGAACGGAAAATTTATTTAAAATGTAATTTTATATGTATAATTGTAATATTCTAACAGAAGAGGAGGAACTCTAGAGATTCATTACAAATATCAAATATGGAGCGAAAATGAAATTGTAACAGAAATCCGCTGAATCGTTCAATATCATTAAATTATTAGTCAGAAATTTATTCCAAAGAATTAACTGGAGCTTGACAATATTAATGGAATTCAATTAGGGCAAGTAGTAAAGTCTGATTTATAAGTCAACTTAATGACTGGAAAGAATCCCGCAGATTTTCGCAGACTCTTCTCTGCGAAAGCAACTTATGCTGTTTTCGCACTCATTTTTTACAACCAACCTCGTTCCGCAAAGAGGAAAAACGGGTATAAAATAGCAGATCATTTTCTACGGTAACGCCAGAAATGCATGGCCAGCATGTATGTACTAGAAAATGAGATGCCCAGCCTTTTCTATTTCTAATCCGCACATTTTCTTACATGAAATTGAGTAAAATTAGTTATTTCTATAAATAATTAAAATATTCTAAAGAAGGTCTTCGAACTTTATTAAAAAAAAATTATTGCGTTCCCAGAAAATAAAATTAGATTTAAATAACTTTTATATGATCCTTATTGAGAAAAATGATTTAAAAAATTTTTTAAATAAAAATTAATCAATTGCACAGTAAATTCTAGAATGCCGAACCTTTGCATGTAATTCTGATTATCAGCTTCATATGAAAATGATCTACATTTGCGGATGCAGATTTAATTTCTACACAAATTCATTTATATCATTCGAGTGGCAGTTATACTTTTAATCGAAAATCGTACGTTTGGCATAACCGACATAATATTTCTAAAACAATAAGGAATGTTTTAGAAATTTTTTGAATTTTAGGCTGAGAGAGAAATTCGAATTTCCCTACATTGGGCCTTACATCACTATGTCTCTGAAAAATTTACTTGTTTCTTTTTTCAAATGTTCAAATCTTCAACCAATAAATGTTTAAATTTGAAATCAAAAGCAGTTCAATTCAACTTAAGAAGACGAATTTTCAACCAAATAGTTGAATACTCAACGAAAATAGATTGATTTTCAGCCTAGCTGTTGCATTTTTAACCAAAAAGAATTAATTTTTAAAACACGATTAATTTTTCAAAAGAGGCAAATGTTCAACAGAAAAAGATGAGTTTTTGATTTAAATATAAATATTCACCCAAAAATTGAATATTTACACTTTCAGGCAATGAAATTAGTTCTCAATCAACAAAAGCGAAATTTCTGAAAAATTTGTCAGTAAATTTCCAATGAAAAAGACGAATTTTCAACTAAAGTTATGAATAAGAAAAATGGATTTTTAAGAAAAGATAAATATTTGACCAATTCGAAAACTGAAATAGATTGATTTTTAACCAAGTAGTTGAATTTTCAGTTAAAAAATGATAAATTGTCAACCGAACATCCAATAGTGCAGTTTTCAGTTGGAAACAATAATTTTAAACAAAAATGAAACGAATTTTGAAAAATAAAATGTAATTTTCAATCAAAACAGATGAATCTTCAACCCAAGAAATGAATTTTAAAAAACGTAGTTCAACTTTCAACCCAGAACTTATATTATTGACCAAAAGAGATGACCTTCTCAACAAAATCTTTGCATTTTCAACAAAATAATTACACTGTCAATTAAACATTCAAATATAAAAAGGAAGAATGAATACTCATACAAAATCATAAAAATAGACTTTATGAAAAATTAACAATCAACCCAAAACAGTGGTTTAAAAACAAATAAATGAAATTTCTATCAAAATAAAGGATCTTGAACATTTTTTGTATAAAATAAATGAGTATTATATATAAAACTTCACATTATACATAAACTATATATAATTTTTCTGCCTTGGCAACAAAATAACGCAATCTTGTTTTAAATAGTTGAGTTTTCAACTGAAAAGGATTATATATATATATATATATGTTTGAATTTCCAACTAAAAAATATAAATTTTTTGCAAAAGAGAATAACTTTAACCATGTTTAACCAAAAAGTTGAATTTCCAACCAGGAAGACTAATTTCTTACAACAAAAGACGAATGTTAAAAAATACATAAATGTTCATCCAAAAAGCTAAGTTTCGACCAAACCCTTGAATTTCGTACCAAAATAATTGAATTTTCAACCAAAAAATTTATTGAAGTATCAACATAATAATTTAATTTTTAACCAAATTATAAAATTTCTGACCGAAAATATAATAGTAGACTTTTTAACCAAAAACAGTGATATTTATCACCAAAAAGATTATTTTCTTGACAAATATGAACTTGAATTTCCACCACGCAAAAATTAATGTTAAAAAAAAAGATCATTTTTAACAAAATAGTTCGATTTGCAAACACAGTTTTCAAGTTTATGCACACTTGGCTCAGTTTGTAACTAATATTGTAATACTAATACTATAATCAGCTTAATAATTGCTTAATGTTGCTATTTTGGAAAAATTCTTTGATATTAGTACGTTAGGTTTTATAAATGAAATTAAAAATCGATTAAATGAATATTTGAAATTTAATAATACGCATTTTCACGAGTTCGTTGGCGTGCATTCCTGAATATTTCAGTGCGAAAACTACAGCCCTAAAATAATATAATTTTTCAGTTTGCATTTCAGGAAAAGATAACGAAATCAAAATGAATAGGAAAAAAAGTATACAGTTAAGAGGAGTTCTAACCCAAATTCCTTTTCCCGACATGCTATCAGCTCAAGTGGTTCGTATCAGTGCGAAGTTCCTATAATATTTTTGAAGGTTCCCGATGATGTCATAAAATGAAATTGCGAAATTACTGGATTCTTCATTGTAAAACTTATTCTCGCATAATTTTTAATTACGAATAGTCTGTAAACATGTCATGTTTTTATGTCTTGTGCTTTATCTTTTTAGGATAATAATTATATGCAACAACTTGTGGCAACAATTTTAGTACGAAATTTATGAATTAGAATTTATGATGTTTGTTTCGCGGATTTTTTTTTAAATATTCCTATCTCTAGATAATAAATGAGTCAGCATCATCAACTTGCTGAGTTTCTTCGACCCCTTATTCATGAGGCATAATCAATTTTCCCTAGAGCGGTCTGCATTTACCACTTGCAACTGCATTTCGGGAACATTAAGGGCTTTCCACCCTGTTAGTTTCTCTCGGGTTCTCCTGTTTATACACGAAACGCCTTCATATATATACAGAATACGTATGCCAGAACGCACATCCGCATTCAAATTCTGCATTACATCATATGGGCTTAACTAGTCTCAATCTTCAGTAATATCAATTAATCGCGCACGCATAAATTGATATAGTCCTAAAATGATGGGCATGGATAATTAGAAACAATGCTATACATATTCGCAAAATTCCGACACATTCAGGATACTAAAGTAGCTAAAACTTACGAAATAGGTTGCTGAAAACGAAAAGCAATAATGTACTACAAAAAGTTGTATTGAATTATAACTTAAGCGTAAAAGGATTCAAAATTTGCATGAGAAGAAAAAAAATGAAACATGTGTTAAAATTGCGAATCAAGGCAACGACCTAGAAGGTTGATGAACGAATCATCTCTGTAATGAAATAATTAAAACATAATGCGCCCATTTGCCTTGTGAATGAACTTCTAAAAAGGTACATGAGCAGCACAAGTGACTAGCAGCAGCTGCGTAAATTATTAATTTATTCAGGTTTCATTTGAATGATGAGTGCGGGTTTTATATCTCTTTGATAGATACATTATATCTGTAATTTACAGTCATTCTGTTATTTCATTAATTTAAGTATAGGTTTGTAGATTGTATGTGTCTCAACAATATAAATTATTTATACTACATGTGAGCGAAGTTTCTATGTGAACGATTTGCTATACAAGGTGTTTTAAAAATAGCGGAACAGGCCTGTATCTTCTTAAGTGAGCTATTTTCCACAAAGTTCAAGGTCATTCCAATAGTATCTTTTAACAAGGAACATGATGGTGACCTTAATTTTGATATTGAGGGTGACCTTCATGGTTGTTTCAAGGTCAACTTTTATTTTAAATGTAAACGCCTCTTTTTGACACCGGCAATCGAATGAACGGAAAATTTTACATTCAAATATGCACTAAGGTCATATGTTTGATGGCTATAAGAACAGCATTATTGGGAAATAGTCCATAGCGAAAAAACTAATGTGAATATCGAGCGTTAATGAAAATCTAAGCTTTAAACTTTACCCTGACCTGGCAGCCGTTTGAAGGTCACGACCACTCAGGTAGGGTAAGTGAGCTCAATTTTTAGCGTAAACGAAAAACATTGCCCAAGGGGTTTTTGCGGTCGTTAAGTCTGAATCTTAAAGCTGAAATTAAGTGATGAATGTGACTTTTGTTTTGACCTTGGGGATAACCTTCATGACCTTCATGGCTATTTAAAGGTCAACTTTTTATCAGGAAATGCTTCATTTTGTCACCGGCAATCAAAATAAAGGGAAGTCGTACAATCAAATATGAATTAAGGTCATAATTCGAATTCGACAATATAGGTCAATGACCTTCGAAATTACCTTCTAGCGACCTTCAAGATCTTCTAGAACATACGACCTAAGTGCATATTTGAATGTAAAATGTTGCGTTCTTTCGATCGCCGGTGTTAAAAAGGGGCTTTTCCATTTTTTTATAGTTGACCTTGAAACAACCATGAAGATCATCCTCAAGGTAAAAACGAATGTCACCATCAGATTCCCTGTTAAAAGTTACTAAGGGAATAACCTTGACGTCTGTGAAAAATAGCTCACTACTTTTGTAACATCCTGTATAATACACTCAATAAATAAAATGTGTTCATAATATTAATTACACTAATATTTTTTACAACTCATATTGTCAGGACAAGTATTTATTGCCACATATTTTATATTAAAATTAATTAATTGAAAAAATTGTTACTCTTTTGAAATGTTTACTTACAGTCACTCAAAAATACTTAATAATAACAGAATTTTCTGAAAAATGTGACTAAAGCTCAATGCAATTACTTAATGCAACGCAATTAAGTATAATTAAACATTTACATACGACGTATACGAATCTATGATAGAACATTATGAAAAACAATCTATGTTCACTTCAAATGACATTGTTTTTGTAAAGAAATTTATACATGAATCAATTATTATAAATATATGTTTAAATCATAAATACTTTAAATTCTGTTCAATTTTTAGTAAGTGCTCTTTTCGAGTTTAAATACTAAGCATACGAGTATTCTCCAGCGAGTCCAGAGCATTAGCTCAATATAATTTCGATCGCATTAAAGAACTTTAGGCTAACTTAAGAGATTAGGGGGCATTCATAAACTACCTCATGAATTGGACAGGGGGGGGGGGCAGTGCATATTCTATTGATGAATTTTAAGAAAGTTTCAAGAATTATTTTTTTCTTTGTTTTCCAGAAACTTCCCCTTTTTCTCGTTTTTTTTCGTTTAAATCTGAACTAAATAAATAAAACCGTATAAAAAATTCAAATATTTTTGGTGAAAAGTTATTTTTTTCTGTTTTAAATGTACACTATTATATTTTGGGTTCGGAATTTGCGCTATTTTGTTAAAAATGCTACTATTGGGTATAAAAATTTAATTATGTTTCTAAATTGCAACTATTCTTTTAAACAAACAAATAATTTTTGCTAAAAATGTAACTAATTGATTATAATTTGTACTACTTTATCGGAAACGATTTGACTATCTTCTTGAAAATACGATTCATTTTTGACTGAAAATAAATCATATACATAACTAAATATTAAACTATTCCATTTTTTTTGAAAATTCATCTATATTCTTGACCTTTCGTCTTTTTTGGAAAAAATTAATCTTTTTGGATAAAAAAATCACCCTTTTGATTCTAAAGTCAGGCATTTGGTTGAAAATTGAACTATTTTTTTTGAAAATTTTTCTTTTTTTGTTTTGTTATGAAATCAACATTTTAGTTGAAATTGCAAATCTTTAGTTGAAAATTTTTACTATTTTGCTAAAAGATCACTTTTTTGGTTGAGAATTAATTTTTTTACCCGAAAATGTAAATATTCCATTTTTGGTTGAAAGTTAATATTTTGAATTGACAATTTATATTTTCTAGTTGAAGATGTATTTATTTTCCGGTAAATTTTTCTTTTTTTAGAAAATTAATATTTTTGGTAGAAGTATCCTTCTTCCGAATTAAAAATTCAATTCCTTGGCTGAAAAAATAATTTAATTTAGTTGAACAATTTTTGAACTATTTAAACTATTTTATTGGAAATTTGTTTTTTTGTTAATATTGAAAATGAATTATTTTATCTGAAATTGAAACTATTATATTTTTCGTTGAAAATTTATCCTTTAGAAGTTTAAAATTCAACTATTTGAAAATTCATGTAAATTCGACTGGTTACAACTTTTTTTAAATCAATTTTTTAAACTAAAAATTTAAAAGTTTCCATTTTGCTTAAAAGTTAATCTTGTTGGCTTTAAAAGTCAACTGCTTTTTAAAAAATTTGACTTTTTAGCTTCAAAACTTAACACTTTTGTGGAAAATTCGTCTTTTTAAGTAGAAAACAATCTTCTTCTTGGATTAAAATTTCTGAAAATTTATTTTTATTTTTCTTGAAAAGCAATTTATTAAACAAAAAGTTAATAATTACATTTTTTTAAAAGTAATTTTCTATAGCTACAAATTCAACTATTTGGTTTAAACTTCAACTTTTCGGTTAAAGTGTTCCTTATTGCCGAAAATTTAACTATTTTATTGAAAATTCGTCCTTCTGGGTTAAAATTTAATCGTTTATGACAGAAAGTCATCTTTCTTGGTTAAAAAATTTATCTCTCTGGGCTGAAAATTAACCTTATTTTCGAAAATGGAATTTTTTCGGGTTTAAAATTCAACTGTCTTCTAAAAACTCGTCTTTTTAGTTTGAAAATTAAACTATTTGGTTTAAAATGTTACTAAAACTTAAAATCTTCACTAATATTAATGATGATGTAAATGTGTGCATTAGATTGGCAGGGTCGAACGCCTGCTTTCAAACTCGACTGCCGAATAACCGGCTAAACTCAGAAGGTGGTTTTCTGCACTTTTCTGCTCCCCTGGCTAAACGCCCAGGCAAATGCGAGTACTTTTAATAAGGTCGAATGTAGCCGCGGGTTGCCACTGGTTATGATTGAAGTCATAATGTGATTATTATGTCCACCTTCATAAGAGACAAATGATCGCAGGCTCATACCCAGTGAAATAAAGTCGCCAAGCAGTATATGCACTCATATAACAGGACTGAAATGATACTTTAGCAGCGAGGGTGTCCCGCGTATAGACCTCTGTTTCACCAGGATTTTAAAATAAAAAGGAATAGTACAATAATGTTTAACCGTCGCTTACGGAACCTTAATTTACCAGCATTAAAAAACAATAATAATAATAATGATGTTAACAATCTCAAACGAACAACAGGAGCGGCAGAAGCAAATAATTTTCAGAGCTTACACTTTACACAGTCTTAATCGAGCATGTTCCCTTGCATCCAAAAGGGTGAATAGCGCCTCGGGAACATTTGCACGAAGCCGAATCGACAGTACAAACTATTAGTGGTGATCAGCGATGCGAGTCACATCTATACCGCACAATATATGTACAGGTATCTGGTTATGTGACATTATCTATATGGGTATCAACTTGTAATTAACCCTCTGATACCGCAGTTTAATCAGCGATTCACCTCTGTGATCATTTACAATAGTGTTCTCAAGATAGTGATATCCGGCCAATTTCTCCTCAGAAATTTGCTCTATGTCTTTTACTATAGCTAAGGTAATGCTCAAACAAATCAATATTTTCTCCCAAAAAGAACTATTTTTAACTTAATGATGCGTTATGTTTAAAATTAAAACAAAATTTCTATTCATATAAACAATTTAACATATTTTTTTAACTTTCTAAGTCCCAACTGATTGATTAAGAATGATCAATGAAAGTTGGTCAATAGTTCAAAACCACGCGTCTTAGAAACACGAAAAATTATATACAATACATTTAATAATTCTTATATTCTCAATTTTTTTAATTCCCTCGAAGACAAAGTAAATTTAGGTGACGGATGCAACAACTCGAAAAGCGCTCGAAACCGCGTAGAAGTATTGTCCACCCGGGAAAATGTATCGACAAAAAAGTGGCCTTGACGTAAAACAAAATATATTATCGTCTTCAGATTGACCCAGCCGACAAACTTATCTAATGAAAATTTTTCGATCGACAAATATTAATCAAAATGAACAATAAAAACTTAGAAAATTTTCCGATCAAAAATCTTTGTTTTGTAAAAAACACCTCGCCATTATTCAGCCGTTTGTTGATAAAATTGCTTGACATGTGTACGGTATATTCTCAATATATAAGCTATGACTATAAACAACGCACTTTGTTTTAAAAGCGAATATGTTTTCATTTAGTAGAAAATTGATTCCGAACGAAAACTGCGTTTCGCCAACTTCGACCAGTGGGACGGTCATCGAAAAAAATCAGTTGAAATAACTAGTCTAGTGAACAACTTTCTTGCGACAAGTTATTTCAACTAACATTTTTTCGATGACCGTCCCGCTGGTTGAAGTTGGCGAAATCAATTTGCTATTAAATAAAAATAAACATATTCGCTTTTTAAAGAAAGACGCTTTATTTATGGTCATCACTCATATATTGAGAATACACCATGCAAATTTCAAGCATTTTTATCGACAAACGACCGAATAATCGCGAGTTGTGTTTTACAAAAGATCAATTTTTGATCGGAAAATTTTCTAAGTTTTTATTGATTATCTTAAGTAATAATTGTCAAATGAAAAAGTTCCATAAGAAAAATTTGTCGGCCGGGTCAAGCTGAAGACGAAAGTATATTTTGTTTTACGTTTCGGCCACTTTTTTGTTATTGATAGATTTTCCCGGGCGGACAATACTTCTACGCGATTTCGAGCGCTTGTTGAGTTGTTGTATCCGTCACCTCAAATATTGTATTGGGAAATTTAAAAGCGATATTGGGAGACCATATCGGTAATAGTGAATCGTCAAAGTTTTAAGAATAGATCGATTGATGTGTCTCGGAAACGCGAAAAAATCCCCTAAATGTCGTATTTGTGTATTTTGAATATCAACAACATTTTTCTCACATACATACAGTAATTTTTTCTTCTCTTAATTTCTAAACTCAAAAAAGCTACTGTCAAATAGCCCATCTAGTTAAAATTTTTATCAGAACTGGATATTAGTCGCAACTACAATTAGTCCAAATTGTATGATCATAACTCTTTTAGTTTTCAAGATATTGTAAACAGAAAAAAGTTGCACACACACACACACACACACACGTGTATACAAACGGACTTTTTTTAAACCGTATCTTCCAGCTTCTGAGGTCCAATTATATCAAAATATGTCAAGAAGAAATATATTGGAAAATTGATGTCATTACAAACCTCCCTCTGTGAGGACGCAAAATTCATTTTCAAAATTCTCTGACATTTTCCCTGAATAATTTTTCGATTTTCCTGATCATTAGAAAATTTCTTATTTATTTATTTAATCCAAAAGAGACTCCTTTACACTGTAAAAAAAATTGTCAATGAATTGTTGTTTGTTTTTTTTTTTGTAAATACTATAACTCTGCTACTTTTTTACTTCAAAAGTTATCAGGGTTAAGTGTTCGTGTTTCTGAGTACTTCGAATAACCGTACATAGAATTTTTAAATCTTATAAAAAAATTCGTCTTAACAATTTCGAAAATGTTCTAACTGTTTTAATTTTTATTGAAAAGTGCTGTGTCACAAAAAGAATATATTGCAAAGGCCAATCTAATCTGTCCATTCTTTCGAAATTTATCCTGCTGACAGACAGAAATGTAAAAAGATTAAACTTCCACTAAATCGGTTGCATTTTCAATTAGATAGTTATACATTTTTTGCTAAAATGACTATTATTTTAGATGATCGTTGAATTTTCAACCTAAAAAGTTTGAACAAAAATATAAACTTTCGGAAAAAAATGTAACATTTGATATTTCTAAGAAAAAAAACTTTAACAGTTAAAAATATTATTAAATTTAAATTAACATTGTGAATTGTTCCGAAAGGGAGATGCAAAAGTGAAGCACTCGTTGGAGGAATGTGAAGAGGTGGAAAGGAGTGGGATAAGCATGTTCGTATTATTGCATGCACGGGAGGACAAAAGGGCAGTAGCATGGGTGAAGAGGATGTTGGGTAAGATGTGAAGAAGAGAAGAAGAGAAGGTAGGAGAAGGAAGAATAGAGAAGGAAAGATTGTAAATAGGAGACGAAGTAGGTGTAAGAAAATTGTGAATATTGTAAATAGTAGATAAGTATAAGGTATTAGGTGGTATTAGCCGCGGAGGCGAGGTTAGCAATGCGAGGCAAAGCGAGGAAGGCTAGACTATAAAAGCGAGCGGTCTTAGTGATAAAATGTGGATGAATGTTAGTTTTTAAGAGGTAGTTGCAAAAAAATTCTAAAAAAAAGAAGTATAAGCTGAAAAATAAACGTTTATCTATCTACATATTGAAATCAATATCTCAAGCATATGAAATCGCCATTAAGAGCGTGATACATTAAATTTCATTTACATTTATGATAATTACTCAGAAAATTTCAGTTTACACAAAATCAAAATAATTTTAGCAGTAATTTTCGATTCTTAATAATAATAAAACATGCTACCTTTTTTCATTTATCTAAAAATAAATTTGGATTTCAAGTCGAAATGTTTAGTTATGCAAATAAACAACGAACTTAACCTACAATCAACTGTACTCACAATAAATGTTCACCATTTAGACCAAATTTTGGAAACATTTCCAGCCATTCATTGCACTTTGACCATAAAAAGAGTTTCCATCAAAGAACTATAGATTATTACTTTAATTGCGAATATGGTACAAGATTTAAATAAATAAAAACACTTTGAGTTTCCAAACACGCCGCTATACCGACCTGTATATTGAATATAATAAATGCACAGCTTTTCATATTTTAATACATTTTAGATTTCAACTACCGTTTATGGAAATTACTTCATATCTATTTGTATCAAATTTAATACCAATTTTTCTAACAATAAATACACTACTGAAATTTTCCACCTAAAGGTGCAATTCTCAAAAAAACAATAAAATTTTGAAACAAAATTTGATAATTTAACTAAATATTAATTCAATTTTGAAACTAAAAATAAGATTAGTTTTGTATTGGAAAAAAGATTTTGCAACTAAAAAAGATAATTTTTTAACCAGTTGCATTTTTAACTAAAAAATGAAAAAACCACCAAAAATTAAACACTCACGTTTTCTGTTAAATGAATCATTTGTAAACAAACAAAAAGTATTATCAACAAATAGTCTACTAATTAAGCACAGAAATAAGCCTTGAAATTAAAAAATAATTTTTAGTTCAACTTTTAATTTTCAAATATAAAGATCAATTTTCAATGAAATAGTTGAAATTTCGACCAAAGAAATAAATTTTTAACCAAAATGATGAATTTTCAACGAAAATAGTTAATTAATTTTCTACAATAAATAAAACGGATTTAACTTCGAATTTTCAACGACAATTATGCATTTATAAGAGAAAAAAGATATTTTAACAAATTAGTTCAATCTTTAACCAAGTAGCTCAATTTGCAACCAAAAAATATGAATTTTCAAAGAATAATGTTACAGTAAATATTTTTACCTGAAAATATTTTTATTTTTTATCAAATTGTTAAAATTTAAAATTATTTTTTAAAAAGAACATAATTTTGAACAAAATAGTTAAATTTTCAACAAAAATATGAGCCGTCCACATTTACTCAAGTATCCGGATTTTCAATTTTTAATAAAAATCGACAAATTTTCAACAAAAGAGTTTAACATGCAATCAGAAAGGTGAATTTTCAATTCGAAAAAATGAACAAATAAATCTTCAATTAAGTAGTTAACTTTTAAACAAAAATAAAATTATTACAAGCAAAAAAAGATTAAAATTTTTAATTTAAAACAGATGAATTCAACCAAAAAAAAAGAATTTGCAAACAGAATAGTTGAATTTTCAATCATAAAAAATCCAATGATATTTTAGACACTAAAATATGAATTTTAAACTAATATTAATTGTCTACTAAAATAGAGGAATATAATATTATACTCTATATGACTTGGCGTCATATAGAGTACACTAATACATTGAGAACGAGCATGAGTGAAAAGGGAGATTGCATGATGGCAAATAAATTATGAACAATAAAATTATATGAGGCTGACCTAAAAACTTTATCTCCAAAATTTATTAATTTTTCTCTGACTATATTTCATTATTCCTTATGATTCATATTCAAATATTAGAATCTTAATCTCGTAAAAAGAAACTTGAAACTAATATTTTTAATTTCCCTTAAAATATATCATTATTTTATTTTTTAGAATGGAATTGTTTATTAAAATTTCGACGAAATAATTAGTTTCTTTATTTTATTAACGTGTCTTTACCAGCAATAAACGACTCAACCTACGAGTAATACACTCTTTCATTTCTTCAATTAACTCAGACATTGTTCTTACAGCGCAAGCCTCATAAAATTCTACGTAATTACTGAACAAGGCCGTTTATGGTCTCCATACTGCTATGGCAAAGAGTCGTAACGAGCGAAATATACTCTTAGTCCAAAAATGTATTTGTTCCTAATATTTTTTATAATATTTTGTAAAATTATCAGATTGTTTTTCTCATCAGCAAACTATGAATTTCCGCGTTTGTAATAGCCCGACACCGTGCTTTTATTTTTTTTAGCATTTAAAATACATCAAAAATACATTTTCAAGGTATTTTTGAATGAACTATTCATTAAGTTAGAATTAAATTTAATTAAAATTAGAATTAAATTAGAATCAATTTCATATCAAAATTTTGTTTTTAAGGTTTAAGAGAAAGAAAAATGTAGTTTATATGCATCATGAAACTGAGAAAAATTTAAGATCTATAATGTAACATTTCATTTAATCAAGACTGGCGCATGTAACAGTATTTCAATTTATATTTGACATAAGCAGAAGTAACTTTCTTCTTATATAAAAGTAAAACGATATTTTTATAATATATGAAAGTAACCATTTTTTATGTATTCAGCGCATTATTTACATTTAAATAATAGTTTTGAAACCCAATACTTACCACGAACGGTTAACTTTCCCTAGTTCTAATAAAAATGTAAGATTCTCTTGACATCTTAATCCTATAATATGACAAATTTCTTCTCAAAATGAAACACCTTAGAACTCTCTCATAGTTTTAAAGATGAAACCATCTTAGAAATAAAAACTCAAAAATGTGGAATTTAAAAGGTATTAAAATCAGTTCTTATTCGAACCATTCTGTACGTTTTGCAATTATGTCAAGATTTTTGTTATAATATAACGATATAATTAAATTTTAAAGATTTACACTATTTGTAGATAGCGACTGCAAAACCTTTTTTCATTCAAAGTTCAACTACTTACAAGGAAAGTAACCGAGATTTACTTCATCAATTTTCTTCATTTTTTAATATGTTGTAGTACATAAAAAAGTATCGAACACGTATTTTTTACCTGCTAATTCTTTGATATAAGGGGCAAAAACCACCCTTAAACTTGGCTCCCAAAAACAGTTTTTCCTGACGATCTCAAAAATGAATCGGAATTTTTCAACCAAACAGACGACAGCTTATTTCTTACAAGTTTTTGAAGAAAAAAATCATTGCAAGAGGTGCAGATGTATCCCTACACTTAATTTATTGCTTTGAAAAATTAATCATAATGTACGTTTCAAATTTTAATCTTCGAACACTTAATCTATATATCTATAGTCTATATATATAATTAAAAATTTGTCATAAGGACAACCGCAGGATTTCGCCGGGAGCGGGTGCAAATCTGAAAAATTGCTGCACCCGCTTCCAGCGAAATCGCGGTAAAATTTCAGCCATAACCACGTCTCACAACCGCGAGATAGATGGTTACAGTCTGTAAAGGAATCAATACGACGATCCAGCAAAAGCCTCGTGCAACCTAAGAACACGGAGTGACCCAAGGACAACCGCCTTCTGCATTTTTCC
>NC_046664.1:51448350-51465481 GCF_010883055.1 Belonocnema kinseyi
GTCGCCCGGTATCCCAGAGTCACCGTTCTAGACACCTCACCCAGGTGCCATTCAGCTTTCGGCACGGTTTTCACACCTCTGCTTGGGGGTTAATTCCTTCGGAACCACCCCTGGACAATTGTGCGCGACTGCCTATTTATTATAAATAAATTAATATATCGCGGTAAAATTTCAGCCACAACCACGCAATAAATCGACTTTACGGATTGTCATCAATTGCAATACATTTTTGTAAAAAAAAAATGTTAATTTTTATTTTTTTAATAACAGTCCCGATCAGTGTCTTTTTGTAAGAAATAACCTGGACGTTCGTTTTGTTAAAAAATTCTGATTCGGTTTTAACATATAAAAGAAAAACTGTTTTTTTTTTGTCAACTTGAAAGGTGGTTTTCACCCTTTATATCGACGAATTAACAACATATTGCACAATGAAGAACATTGGCGATGTACATATCGGGGACCTGTTATCAAAATTCAACAATTTTGTTGAAATTTTGTTTGTTTGTTACGTGTGAATTAATTTTTTAAACTGAAAATTTACCTATTCCCTGTTTGCTACTTGTCAAGTACTTGGTAGGAAATTCCTATATTTTGTTGAAATTTGGTATTTCGTGGTAGAATATTGACGTTCGTGGTGCCTAATATCATTCACCTTCCGTGATGAACATTGAATTATTTTGTTAAAAATTCTCATTTTTTGGCAAAAAATTATTCATTTTGGTTGAAAATTCATCTGCCTAATTGAAAATGTAACTATTTCGTTTAAAATGCATCTATTTTGTTGAACATGTATTTTCCCGTAGAAAAATTCAACTATTTGGCTGAAAATACATTTTTTTAAGATATATCATTTTAATTGAAACTTCACTTATTTGTTTGAAAATTTTAATATTTTGTTGAAATGATTTTTTCGACTCAAAATGTAGCGATTCCATTTTTCTATAGATTTAGACTTTTTTAGTTAAAAATTCAGTTATATTGTTGAAAACTCGTCTTTTTGGTTTAAAAATTGTTTTTTTTTTTGCTCAAACATTTTAATAATTTGTTAAAAATATGTAAATTTTTGTTTATTTTAACTTTTTTTAATTGAACATTAAAATATTTTTTGGTGAAAATGTCAATTATTTAAGAAGATTCGTAACTTTGGTCAAAAATCCAACTACTTGGTTAAAAATACCCTTATTCTTGGTTGAAAAATAAGTGTTTTAACTCAAAATGTAGTTCTGCCATTTTTGGTTTAAATGTATCCCTTCAAGTTAGAAACTCAACTATTTGGTTAAAAAATTATGTATTTTACATATATCTTATGTAAGTTCTGGATGACCCCTTATAAAATTCGGTATGACTGTGGTCACTGACAGTGTTTAAAATATAATTATAAACAACAATTTTTTACTATACCATTATTGATTAACATTATTTAAACCTATTTTTATACCTTAAAGGAAAAGTTATAATGGCCAGGCAAAATGAAGTGTTCGTTAGGGAAAAGTCAGGGAAAGTCAGATTTCGAAATTCGGATTTTGTAACAACCTTATTATTGCATATTTGATTACTCGACGCAACTAAATTTAGATTTCGAAATATTTAAATAATATCATTTTCTTACCAAAAATGTGACATTAATCGCAAATTTACTAATTAAATGGTAATACACAAATTATATTTTAACCAAAAAAGATTTTAATTTTAAATAAAAAAGTCGTATTCATTAAAAAAGAAACATTTTTTAAAAAATGCTGAATGCTAAGGGAAAAAATGCATTTTTACCAGTTGTATTTTCAAACACAAAAAGTTCAATTTTTCAAAAAGGCGAGTTTTCTTCAAAACAGATCAATTATTTACGACAAAAATACGAATTTTCAATGAAAAAGTTATATTGTTAACCGAGGAGATAGATTTTCGACTAAAATTATGAATCTTCAATTGTAAAAGATTAATTTGCAACCAGTTTCATATTTAACTGAAAAAGAATGATTTTCTGTGGGCTGCATTTTTAACCATAAAGACGAGTTTTCAACCATGTAGTCCAATTTTTAGCTAAAACGATTTTTCAGTAATGAAATGAAAAAAAATCACACAAATTATAATTTTAGTGGATAAATAATATTTTTTGAACATAATGAAAAATTTAAATTAACATTTTTTTCAATTTTATTTGTTTATATGTTTTTGAGGTTATATAAATATATATTTTTCGTACGATTCTTAAAAAAATTCAAAAAAATCTCTGACATGCCGAAAAAATATAATTTTTTTCATTTTGCACAATTTTTCAAAACTTTAGAAAAAATTGGAGTCACTTTAAAAGATATTCAGCACTTTTAAAAATTCCGAAGATAATTATATTTTAAATTAACTTAAACTATTCCTTCTAAAAAACCTGCCTAATTACTCTTGAATTTCCAATTGAATTTAGAAAGGAGAAAATATTTTCTTATAGATGCTTTTTAAATTAAATAATACATTTTGCGACCTTCAAAGTTACTGTTTAAAGTTTATGACCAGAACGTTTTAATTTTTTTAAGGCTATATGAATTAAGAAGACTTGATCGTAAAGATGATTAAAAAATTACGTTTCTTTTTAAATTCGTCTCGTAGACTGTAATTTTAGGTCAAATAAAAGGCATTACAAATTTCTGATTTTTACGAAACATAGATCATATCTTCAGTTTCTACATGCCAATATTAACTTTGGAATAAAAATATATTTTCTTGGTTTCTAATATCTTTAAATGCAGGAAAAATAAACGTTTGCTAAAATCACAACTAACTTTTGGTTTCCTTTATTTGAGGTTGAGGTGTGTCTTGAAGAAAAGTTTCTTATGCAAATTATTACCGAAAAAGATTTGATCTGAAAATTTATAATTTTCAAGATCTCAGAAATGTGACAAATTTCATCGGTTAAATGCGCTTTAATTCTACAATGTCTAATTTTTAATATAGTATATTTATAAACTTTATAAGTTAGTGTAAATATTGAAAATATAATTTTAGAATTTATTAGATTTTATGAAACTTATATTATTTGTAGCCAAGCGAACGTCACAAATTTATAAAGATTTTAAAAAATTAGAACTTTTATGTGGTTAGTATGCCAATCTTTTTTAAAATTGTGAATTGAAAAATTTATTTTAAACAACATCGACTACATGGAGATAACTCATTATTTACTACTTATTTTTATTCTTACTAATAAAAAACATTTCTGAGTTGAAATGTTGTCACAGGCTTATACTGCCCAACATGTCGGAGGCATTTTTGGTTAGAGTTGGATTTTTTTTTTATTTGATCAATTTGCACGGGACTGTCCAAGTATATATCATCAGTCACGGACGCATTTTTATAATGCAATCAAGTGATCTGATGAGAGCAGTCTGCCCAGACATATTGAACAAAGCCTGGTTTTTACCCCATCATTGACGGACTGGGTTGCAGTCAAGTACACGATGGGGGACCTACAGCTTAAGGTGAGTTCCGAACCACCAGAACCTCGGTAAAGGTACACTGAAAAATTTCTAGAGGTACCGGCTCAGGGATCGAACCCCGGACCTCTGAGGTGAAGTCCGACTGTCTAACCAACTGAGCAATTAAAAAACATTTCAGTGTTGAAATGTTGTCACAGGCTTATACTGCCCAACATGTCGAAGGAATTTTTGGTTAGAGTTTGATTTTTTATTTGATCTTTTTTGCACGGGGCTGTCCCAGTATATATCATCAGTTACGGACACATTTTTATAATGCAATCAAGTGATCTGATGAGAGCAGTCTGCCCAGACATATTGGACAAAGCCTTGTTTTTACCCCAACATTGACAGACTGTGCTGCAGTCAAGTACACGATGGGGGGACCTACAGCTTAAGGTGGGTTCCAAACCACCAGAACCCCGGTAAAGGTACATTGAAAAATTTCTAGAGGTACCGGCTCAGGTATCGAACCCCGGACCTCTGAGGTGAAGTCCGAGTGTCTAACCATCTGAGCCACCGAGGCTCTCAAGCCACCGATTTATTATTATTATTATTATAAAAAACATTTCTGTGGCGAAATGTTGTCACAGGCTTATATTGCCCAATATGTCGAAGGCATTTTTGGTTAGAGTTGGTTTTTAATTTGATCATTTTGCACGGGGCTGTCCCGGTATATATCAACAGTCACGGACGCATTTTTATAATGCAATCAAGTGATCTGATGAGAGCAGTCTGCCCAGACATATTGGACAAAGCCTGGTTTTACCCCATCTACAAAAGTTTCAAATTGTCAAATTATTTTGTGTAGTTTTCATATAGTTTCGAGTATTAATGTATAAAATTCCTGTAAATAAAACCAAGAATCGAACAACTAAATTCGGTCAAACACAATAAAATGTTCCTATTGTAATTTGAAAAAAGATCCGCTTAAAAAATAAAGAAGAGGATTTGGTTGCTTGCGTTCTCATTTTTCTTCCTTTTTTTCAGTTTGGTCCAAACAAATTTTTTTCCTATGAAGTTTTCTTTAAGAGGATCTTTTTCCAAATTACAATAGAAATATTTTATTGTGGTAGGACATACAAATTTAATGGTTGGATTATTAGTTTTATTTTCAGGAATTCAATACATTAACTTGATTATTGGACGTTAAATAGGATTTTAAATTTGATTTTAATCCAATTTAAATTTCTTAAATTTTAAATTCGAGAATTAATCGAAAATCGCGCCATGCGCTTTATAATAATTGGATAAACATTGTTTTTTCCAC
Organism: Belonocnema kinseyi; assembly: GCF_010883055.1. Classification (NCBI taxonomy): domain Eukaryota; kingdom Metazoa; phylum Arthropoda; class Insecta; order Hymenoptera; family Cynipidae; genus Belonocnema; species Belonocnema kinseyi. The sequence goes on from NC_046664.1 coordinate 51,453,085, forward strand.
CTTTTGAGTGTTTCTTTCTACATAGGAGACCACAGAAGATTACTTTGCAAGAAATTTCATAAAGAAAGATAACAATAACCACTACCACCGTTTTTCGAGCTTAGCAAATTAAGCACAAAAGAAGAAGAAAGATAAAAAGGAGGAGATAGAAGTTAAAATAACAGCCAAGCTCTCAGACGCTGTAATTTCTTACGGTTTTACGCGTAGGAACTCTGAGAATATTAATTCTAGGTAGACTGTATAAACCTTGAAGCGGTTTTGACAATCGGATTATACTTCTTACAGAAAGATTAAGTGAAATGGGAAGCAAGCCTTCCATAGATTAAAACCGTTTTAAAAGTTTATTATTATAATTAATGGTTGAATTTAGTATTAGTGTGTCTAATCAGTAATGCACAATTAATCCTGTTGGATGACATAAATCCAAGTTTATAATTACAATGAAAATCTCCAGAAAGCAGGGTTGCTACAAAAACAATTATCCCAGTTTTTAAATTCCCTGGCCTTTTCATGACCAATTTTTTATTTCCATGAACATTCTAAATTTGTTTTAAGATATGGAAACAAATTCTGAAAGAAAAAAATAGTAATTTTAATTAAAATAGTTCAATTTTAAATCAAACAAAAAAAGATTTTTTGCTGAGATGATGAATCATCAACTAAACAAATAATTTTTAACCAAGTAGTTTAACTTTTAACTAAGTAGATGAACCTGCAGTCAAAAAAAGATGAATTCATGATAAAAAAGTCAGTAATTAATATTTTGACTAAAAAGATTCTAATTTAAAGTAAAAAAAGTTAAGTGTAAATTGAAAAAGACGAATTTTCAGCAAAATGTTAACTTTTCAACCAAAGTGATGAAGCTTCGATAAAAAAGAGAATTCTTAACAAAAAGCGTAATAGCTGATATTTCCACACAAAAATATTTTAATTGTGAATCAAAAACAGTTAAATTAAACCAAAGAATATGAATTTATGACAAATTAGTTAAGTCTCAAACAAAAACAGAATTATTTTTAATCAAAACGTGGAATGTTTGACAAAAAATTGTTTTCATCCAAGAAAAATTTTTCAATCAATAAAGAAAAAAAATCTCATCGCATTTTTAAATAAAAAATATAAATTACCCAGAAAAAATGCAAAAGTTAAATTACGAGTTGAAAAAATAAATGCTCAACTAACAAAAATTATTTCTGTCAAAATAGTTCAATTTTCAAACAAAGAAATTGATTTTTAACCAAAAAGACCAAATTTTAACAAAATACAATTATGTTTTACTAAGAAAGAGAAATTTAGAATCCAAAATAGATGAGTTGAATTTTGAATTTTAAAAAATCAAGTTTCAGTACACAAATAGGAATTTCCAACCAAGAAGATTAAACTTCATCAAAAATGATAAATTATCCACAACAAATAAAATAGTTACATTTTTAGTTGAAGTCAGTTTTTAACCTATTGGTTTGATTCTTCATCTAAAAGATGATTTTTCTACTAAAAAAGATAAAATTTTCAACAAAATACAACAAATTTAAACTAAAAACAATGAATTTTGAGTTAAAAAAATCATTTTTACAGTGAAAAAATCAATTTTAAACCAAATAAAGTACAGTTTTAAGGAAGTAGTTAAATTTTCAAGCAAACATGAATTTTCAATGATGAAGGTACGTTTTCAGCCGAGCAATTTAATCCAACCATAGAGACAAATTTTCAACAAAATAGTTCAATTATTGACCAAAACAGAATAATTATTAACAAACCAGTTGCAATTTCTAACTAAAAAGATGCAATTTCTACTAAAATATAAGAATTACTTTAGAACAAAATTACTGAATTTGCAACAAAGCAGTTTTAAATGCTCTAACTTTGCCTGACCTGTAATAATTCTGAGAAATGCAATTCAAGATGATTGCAAAATTGATCATTTTTGTTATTAATTAATAGAATATAACAAAGAATTTCTTAGGATTATTTTTAGTGAGCAAACATTGTTGATGAATGAAAATTTCTAAAATTTTGAAGGATTGAAAAAATAAGACTGCCGAAAATAATTAGCAACCAAATTTAAACATTGGCACTAAATACTATTACGGAATTGTTCTTAATACTTAATTGATCAAATGTATCGCTAGAGCTAGTATTAAGAAATTTCCTTTAACGTGAGTCTCGAATAAGTCATGGAAAAGGGGTTAGTTCTATAAAGCAAATACCAAAAAAATATTCAAATTTAATATTTGTTATCTGTTAGAGTAGTATTTGATATCATGCATACTAGATTCTGCATAGATTTACATTTTAAAATGAAATGACATTTTCGGTATTTTTCATCATTTGGGTAAGATTCGTGTAACAGAAAATTGTAAAACTTTTTTCATAATTGAACGTAAATTTTGTAATTTTTCGTTATCATTTCGTAATTTTACATTGAAATTTCGGAAAATTCTGTTCTGAATTTCATTAAATAGAAATGCTTGCCAGATCCTCTAGGTTTTGCATGTAAATGTTTTAGATAAAACCATTCTGTTGAAGTTAACTGTTTTTGATTTAATATTAAAATATTAGTTAGTTGACATATGAACTATTACATTTTTGTGAATTATTCTCTTTTGGTCGAAAATTAAACTTTTTAGGTTAAAAACTCCAGCTCTTTGGTTGAAAACCCTTGCTTTTAAAGAAAATTTAAGTATTCCATTTTTGGTTTAAAATTCTTTTTGGATGAAAACACAACGATTCATTTAAAAAATCATCACTTTGGTGGGAAATTTAAAGATATTTTTAAAATTTCATTTTTTAGGTTAAATTTTATTTTTTAACTGAAAGTTTGACTATTCTGCTTTTGATTAAAAATTTATAGTTTTTAGTTGATAAAAAAAAAATTTACTGATAGTATAAATATTACATTTTTGCTGGAAAGTTTATCTTTTTTGGTTGAAGATTCAAGAATTTAGAAGAAGAAAATCATCTCCTCTCCTTAATACTTTGACTATTTTATAGAAACTTCTTTTTTATCAACTGAATATTTAACCATTCCACTTTTGGTTAAAAGCTGATCTCTTCAGTTAAAAAATCAACGGTTTGTTAGAAAATTTATCTGTTTCAATTAAATTAATTTTCTTGGTATAAAATTTAATCAATCGGTTAAAAATTAATTTTCTTAACCGAAAATTTAACTTTCTTAGTAGAATATTGATTGTTTCTGGTCAAAATTTATCTCTTTCAATATAAATTTCATCTTTGGGGCTCACATTTTTATTATTTGGTTAAAATTTTTTTTATGTATAACTATTTTGTCATAAAATCGTTTTTGTTGTTTCTTTTCGAAAATTTAACTATTGTAGTTTGTTGAAAATTCAAGTTTTTAGTGGAAAATTATGTTTTTAACTCAAAATTGAATTATCACAAATTTTGTTAAAAATTTATCCTTTTAATTAAACTACTTCGTTCATAATTAATCTTTTTAGCTGATCATTAAACTATTCAATAAAAATGTGTGACATATAAAAATATGTGTTATTTATATATTTTGATTCAAAATTAAAATCTTTTTTATTTGAAATTCATTGGTTCATTGGTGGAATGTTGAGTTATTTTATTAACAATAAATTTTTGGTAGGATTCATCATTTCAGGTGAGAATTGATCTATTTGGTTAAAAATTGAACTATTTTGTTTTCTTCCATTCCTTTGGTAATAAATTCATTTTTTTAACTAAAAATTTTAATATTTCAGATGAAGATTCTTTGTTTTAGTTGAAAATTCATCTTTTTGGTTGAATATTGAAATAATTTGTCAATTTTTTTTTTTTGAAAATCAATTTGGTTAAAAATTGAACGTTTTATAAAACATCTTCTGTTGATCCTAAGAAGCTGTAAGTATTCTAGAAGAGGAGGTCGGAACTATGTATATCTGAAGAAACACTTTTAAAATGAAAATAAATCAATTTCAGAGCCATAGACATTTATAACCCAATATAAGAACATTATAATTTCTCTCTCTCTCTCTCTCTCTCTCTCTCTCTATGCCTCAAATAAAATTTTTTTAACATGCTTAGTTTTAGAAATACTATTATTTGTATCCTTAAAATTAGACCATTCTGATCTGAAGTTGATATTTAAAATGAGATGCCTCTATTTAATATCCCGGTGTTAACTGTGATTATGAACAAAATCGTACTATTGAATCTGCTGGGGAAAAAACTTATTATTCTTTCTGTTAGAACCTTAATGTAACTTTTAGCATTCAGAAATTTCAAAGTTGTTATAAACCAATTTTAAAGGATTTAAGGAAAAAATATACGTTTTGAATAATAAGAACTTTAAAAAATGCAAATGTATTATATTTCAAATAACTTGCAACGGAATGTTTATAACATATAATCATGTGTTGGCGGCATTTTATTGCTGTATTTTCGATTCCATCTTCTGGTCAAGCGAATCGCATTTGACACATTGGATTCCTCTCACGGTATGTTTCGCGAACAACCCCTTCGGGAGCAATATAGTGCCGATCCGTATTTACCGAGAGCGTTGCATGGAAACCACAGAAAACTCCTTCTATGCTCGTAGATTGTAAAAGTTGTAGGTAAATTTTATTTGAAAATGGAAAAAGCTATAATGCTGACTTCAGATCTCGAACGAACAACTTGGATAGAAATCGAAGATAGAAATCAAAGACGTGGTTCTTGTAGTTCAGATTTTTATCTATATGCGTTTGATTTTAGATATACTTTTATTCTATTTCGCGTCGATAAAGATCACCTTATTTAAAAATTCTTTTATTAAAATATACAAGATAAAAATGTCTATAAAGATCGGAAATTCAAATACAGAACAAACAACAAATGAAGAAAATTATTTCTTTTGTGAAGCTTTTTTAAAATGTAAAAAAATATTTTGTTGCATTTTTAAGTGACTACTAGGCGAGCCAGTTATACTTTTTAACAAAATAATCAACCGCGAATTAATATTACTTTAAATAATATAGTACGTTAAAGTTTTTCTCGGAAAGACTAAAAAAATAAATCTGCGATATCGCTAAGCCAATCGAGAGAAACACGTTTACCGCTTCACAGCCGCGGGCGCAAGGTCTCGAGCGGCAAACCCTAAAGACAATACATGTGCGAAATAATAGTGTCAAGGTCAATTTTCCAAAAATCACAATCTTATTAGAAACCAGACCGAACAGGTTCCAAAATGTATTAACGTGCCATTTATCAAACTGGCACCTCCATATAAAGACAACTTCACTGCTATGTATTTTTCGAACAGTTGCAGCTGGAAATATAAACATTTTGATTTTTTTCGTTAAAGTACGAAGAGAGTGAAATACTGTTTACTCAAAAATAAACCCAAATCTTGTTTTCAGCCCCCCCCCCCCCCCCCCCCCCCCCCCCGTTTACGGCCTTCATGAAACTGCTGGCCGCCCAGTTTCCCAGGGGAGCAGGACGAGAGCGGTTGCGACAGTCATCTTGGAAGGGCCGCTGTGCGCGATTATTCAGTCAAGTATATTGCGAAATAGCATGCATTCCAATTGGAAATGGCTCAGGCGGCCTTGACTGTTTACGTTTCGATTACCCGGGATTCACTCGAAGGCTATTTGAAAGCAACCCCCGACATTGGACCGAAAGCCAGAGTTTGGTGTAAATGATATTCAGTCAAATATAAATTTTTTTGTAAAAAAAATGTTTCGTGCTTTTTTTTAATCTCAGGAACTGAACAAGATGTTGAAACTAGAACCATCGTGATTTTTAAAACAAATTAATAATTAAAATAATCTCAGAAATCTGACGTGCTGGGGAAAAATAAAGAACAGATTTGGATTCACTACAAAAAACTACTCTGGGAATGATCTTTTTCATCACATAAAAGGTCGTATTTTGTTGGGCATTGTTATTCTGAAAAAGTCGCTTAGAAATCGAAAGAATGAATAATCGCTTCCAAGTCATTATTTTTGGCTTTACTCTAAAGTTTTCGATGTCTTGAAAGAAACATGAATACAATGTCTAAAGTCTATTACATGTTTCAAAATCTTGTATGAATGCATTAAAAGAACACGCATACACTATTTTTAGATAAATATTATCATAAAAAACAATAAAACTATAAATGACGTTTTTTTCAATTAAAAAAATTATAAATTTATGTTTGAATTTTGGATTGAGGATGAAATTGAAAAAATATAAGAAAAAATGCGTCCGGGATTATTATCCATACCATAAATGATTTTGAAAACGATAAGTGAAATTTCTCAGCCAGTTTTTTAGATATATCTTAACTAAACTTGGTGAATGCATAGAACCCACCAAAGTAGAAAAATGGTGTAAGTTAGAAAGATATTAATTTAAATTCAAGAAATACGCTATAATTGAATTTAAAAAGGCACTTGACAAAAACTGCCTGAAATCTATAATTTGATTTAACTTATTAAAACTTTGACAATTACATCTCATTTTTTAATTCCATATAGTAATTAGGACGAAATAAACTAGCAATTTCACCCATTGAGAAAAAAGAGTTGAAATCATGAATTTCCAAATTATAGGTGTAATTAATAAATTAATTTGATAAATAATGGATTTCGTTTTAAAAAAAATAAATAGATGTTTTCCAATATTAAAAGAAGAGAAAGAAATATTTGGCGAGCCTATCACATTGACAAAAAAAGTAGCGCACACCAGAAAAGATAAGAATACAAAATTATTATATTAAAGACCTACCAAATAAGTTTTTCTCATCTTCTATATCTCTAAAGCATCAATTACATTTTTTTGTGATAAAACTAAAAACCTTTAACAATAATAAGTAATATATTAAAATTCCTGTAGATACTTAGCGGGCTTTTTCACACATCATATTTTTTTTCTGAACTTTTAAAATTAAATTATAGGATTTGTGAGTTACTCAAATTATTGCATGAAAATTTCAAAATCTTACTTCTAGAACTTCGTCGAGGAAAATCAAATAAGGATAATTCACCAAAATATTTTTATAGAAATCATTAATTTAGTACGAATTGCAGAAGGAGGGAAATTAAATTCACAACGCAGCTTGTGATTTAAGTCGTTTTAGGTGGTTTAGTGTTGACCCTAGGACATTTTAATATTAGTAATTTTATTTTAAAAATATCCTACGAAAAAAATATTAAACAATTTTTTCATAAAGTGCATAGCTTAAATGCTATAAATGTGCACATTCCAAATTTACATTTTAAAGTATAATTGATTAATATAAATATTAATATAAATATCAATATAAATATAAATATTTAAATATTTACTAAAAAATATTTTAATCTTCAACAAAAATAATAAATGTTCAACAAATAAGAATAATTTTCTATCAAACAGATGAATTTTCATCAAGACGCAAGAATTTTCTACCAAATAGTTTAGTTTTTACCTCGTAAACGAAAAATGTTCAACCCAAAATGGAATAACTATATCTTAAGATAAAAAAATTAATATTTAACAAACGAACCCAAATAAATTTCTAAAAAATAGTTAAATTTAGAAATAATCAGTTTAATATGAAATCAAATACTTTAAGTTTCTTCTAAAGTCATTGAATTTTCAACCAAAAATATGCATTTAAAAAATCTTATATTCAAACAAATAGTTTAATTTTCTACCAAATTGATGATTTTTCAAGTCGAATCGACAAATTCTCTACAAAATAGTCGGATTTTCGAGCTAAGATTTAAATTTTTAACCAAAGCGAAGTTTTTTCAACTAAAATGATGTATGTTAAAAAAAAAAGAATATTCAAGAAAAGAGTTCAGCATTTAACCAAAGAGTTAAATTATCAACTAAAAAGTTTATTTTTCAACCAAAAAGTTAAGTTTATTACACAATAAAAAGGTATCAACAAAAAACTTGAATTTTCAGGGAGACACTTGCATTTTCAAATTAAAAATAAAGTATTTTCAAGCAAAAATAAAATAAATAAAATTTCAGTTAAAAAATTATTTTTCATCAAAATAGTTAAATCATCAACCAAAGCGATAAATCTGCAACAAAAAAAGGTTTTTAAGCAATTCAAATTTAAACCAAGTAGTGGAATTTTTCCCAAAAATATGACGTTTGAACAAAATAAATATATTTCGAACAAAATAATTAAATTTAAAAAAATTAGTATCATTTTCAAACACCACTTCTAACCAAAAACAGTTAGATTTTCTTATTAGTTTATATTAAGTTAGTTCAAATTTAAGAGAAAAAAACTTTAAAAAAAGGACAGTCCTGAAAACAGGGAAAAATGAGAATCTTTAAGTTATATCAATATTCTTAAATGAAAAACAAATGTCTCGAAAATTTAGTTAAAAGTATTATCATACTAGTATCAAATAGTTTTTACTCATTGCGGGGTAGGACCCATTAATAGAAGTAAAACTATAACAAATGAAGCTAAAATTGCAATATATAATTCTGTACTTTGACAGGCAGGCAAAAATCACTGGAAATAACATCACGTATTACGTAGACGCTTCTAATTTAACATTTCAACTGATTGGTTAGATGTTCTTTTATAAATATTTAAAACTTCAGGTCCAAAACTAAATTCTCTATTAATCCTAGATTTTTTTCCGATCTCAATAAGTTCCCGGTTTTCTTAGTTTTCAGTTTCCAGTGGACACCTTGTTTTTCTCTTCAAACAAACATTGTTATTCCCAACAAGTCAAGTGGATCTTGATATCAGACAATCCAAGAAAATTGATAAAGTACTCAGACGAATATATTTGTTCAAAGAGCCTTTCAATGCTTGCTTTGGGCTAGTCCATTCTGGTAATCTTTTTGCTGTGCTGTGAAGCGACCACAATTCTATGATTTTCTACCTTACGGCTAAACTATACTTTTTTCTTTCTCGCTCTTGGTCCATTTCACATTGGACTGCGTCATAGTATTTCTCTCTGCTATCCTGTTGGATTTTATTGTGATTGGTCAATTGATATCTCGGTCTCTTTTCGATACATGATTCAATTTCTCCAATTGAACGGATTTTTCCCGGCTTTGTTGTTTCTCATATAAAGCATCCTTATACAATTTTCGACCCACTAAACTTCTCAAACTAATCAGTATAAAAATCACTGGAAATTATAACATTTAATTTTTTTTTAACTATAAAGAAGAGACCTATTTTATTTCAAATTGAAGAAATTCGTGAGTTTTTCCCTTTTCTAAAGAAATCCTCTTCTTTACCCTGTTTTCAAGAAACCTCCCTCCCCTTTCTTTAGTTTTTCGTTAAAATGCAAACCGATTTAATAGAACCCAATAATTAATCTGAATTCCTCTCTTTTATTTGAAAATTTTACTCTTAGCTTATAAATTAAAATAATTTGCTAATAAATGGTTTCTTTTGAGTAGAGAACTAATAATGTTTAGATGGAAATAAATCTATTTATTGAATCTTTCATTGAGAACTAATCTGTTTTTGTTGCAAATTCAACTACTTAGATGAAAGTTTACCTTTGTTAAAAATTAATTTTTTGCTGTTAAAGATTCATCATTTATATTTAACATTCGTTTTTGTTTGAAACTAATTTTTTAGACTGGAAATCTAACTACTCTCTTACTAGCAGAAAATTGACCGCTTTGAGCATAAATTCAACTGTTTCATTTTTTATTGGAAAATAATTTTTTTTTTTTAAGTTCAACTATTTGGTTAAGACTTGAATTACTTTGTAGAAAATTCATTTTATTGCTTGAAGATTGAAATATTTTGTTGAAAATTGTTTCTTTTCTTCTGTTTATAAAAATGAATTACAGTGAAACTCTTTTATAGCGCCGATTTTGGGGCTAATCTTGAGCGTGGATTAACTCATTGTAGCCGGCTCCACTTTTGTTTGTTCACGCTTGACTGCTCGCCTGAGTGACAAACTTAAAATTTAAATATTTCAGTGTTAGCTGAAAATTAATCGTTTTTAGTTGAAAATTAAACCATTTCATATAAAATGTATATATTTAGTCGTAAGTTCGTTTTCTTTGCTAAACAATCATTTTATTAGTTGAAGATGCATCTATTTTAATGAAAATTTACCTAATTCAACGATTAAGTTGAAAAGGATATTTTTTGCTGAAAAATTATCAACCCTCGCAGGCTAGACTTCAATATCTCTGGTGCAAATTAACGTATCGGGATTTTTTTAAAACTATATCTAAAAGTCTAACACAAAAAGTATATTCTAAAATTAATCAAATAAAGCCAACATATAACTAGAAATATTTTCACAAAACTGAAACAACTTTATAGCGAGCCGAAAATATTGTCCGGGTAGATTATACACAGTTTAGGCTCAAAGGGATATTTTCAGGTTGATGAAAATTCAACTTATTTGTAAAAAAATCGCCTTTTTGGATGTCAGCTTTTATTATTTTGGAAAAAAATTCAAATGTTTGGTTGAAAAGTAACTGTTTGGTTAAAAATTAACAATTTGTTTGAAATTTTATCATGTTTTTTGTTGAAGATTCATCATTTTAGTTAAAAATTTCTCACTTTACTTATATACTGCAGTATTTTCTTTAAAATTCAGTTATATTATTAAGAAATTAATAACTTTGTCAAAAAATCATAGTTTTATGGAAAAGTCACTTGTTTTTAGAACATTCGTCTTTCTAGATTAAAAATTCCACTAACTTAAAAAATGGAACTTTTTGGATTGAAACTTCGAATTTTTAGTTAAAATCCAACTGTTTTTGGTTCATTTTTAATCTCTTAATTTTGATCAAATTTTGTCTTTATAAGTAGAAAATTCAACCATTTATTTCAAAAATCATCTATTTAGTTGTAAATACGTCCCTTCCGAAAATTCTTCTTTCTGAATTATTCAACTATTTAGTTAAAAATGCAGCTGATTGTGACTGAACTTTAATCTTTTTTTTGTTTAAAAACTCGACTATTAGGTTAAAATTCAACTATATTGATAACAATTCGTGTTTTTATTGAAGATTTAACTATTTGGTTGCGAATGAAACTGTTTGATCTTAAACTAATTTTTTTGTTCACTGAACATTCAAATCTTTGGCTAAAAACGAAATACAAAATCATTTATCTTGGCTGGAAGTACATTTTTTGGGTTTAAAATAAGTTAACTGTTTTATGAAAAAGTCGAATTTTTAGCTTTAAAACTCCTCTCTTTCGTTGCAAATTTTTCTCTTTTTGTAGAAAATTATTGTATTTGAATTAAAATTCGACAATTCACTTAAAAAGTCATCTTTTCAGTGGTACTTTTATTTGTTTTATTAAAAATTCTTCTTCTTGTATAGATAATTGAAGGGCGCAGGGGGAAAACCCATAATTGCTAAAAAGCTGATTTCGAGAAAATATCCATTGAAAGTTTACAATAAACTGATTTTTCCCCATTATAGCGTTACATCAACCGGCTTTTAGACGGGCATGATCGTGTTTATCACCGAAAAGGACTGCATATTCGGAATCTACACCTGAAAATGTTACAGATGGCGTTTCCAACTCATTTTCGTCCAGAATGACGATGATGTGGTTTTTCCCCTGTACCCTTCAATTATGAAATAAATTAATAATTGCAAATTTAAAAAATCGATTTTTTCAATTGATGATTCAACTATTTTGTTCGAAATTCCAATATGTTATTGTTGAAAAATCCTTTCTTTTACTTAAAAGTTCAACTATTTAATCGTAAATGCAGCTGCTTGATTGACAATATATATATTTAAATATTAAACTATTTTGTTAGAAAGTAATCTTTTTTGTTTGAAAATCCAACTGTTCTGTAGAATTTTTTTTTTTAAATGAATATTTATCTTTTGTCGTGGAATTAAAATCTTAAGCATTTCCTTAATTTCATTCGAAACAATGTTCTTTCCTAATATTTTCCTAATTTTTGTGAAAAACATACTATTTTTCCTGTTTTAAGAGCATTTTGGGCTATAAAATCATTTTTATTATTACCTTTTATACTTTGTGTTTTATTTGAGATGATTTTCAGATGAAACCAAAGAAAACATTTTAAGCTAAAAAATCTAGGGGTAGAAAAAGTGTTCTAAAAGCCGTGAGGTATTTTTTGCATGGCCCCGATAATAATTTTAATAGAAATATTTCTAGCACTAGCTTGATTTCATAGGTACATCATGCAAAATTGTAAGTTTCTGAAAGTACATTTTTTAAACTAACATAAAATTTTCAAAAATTGTGCACCGAAATTGCACAAAAAGGCTTGAAAATAATTATGTTCCCTGAAAAACTGTTTTTTAATAAACAAATGCTCAAGAAAATCAATTTGTAAAAAATGATTGCACGCACAAAAAGAGCGAAAATAAGGTAAATGGCTTTTCAAATACGAGGGTAGTTCAATAAGTCCTTAGAATGACCAACAGATGGCGCGCGAATCGCTCCAAATCATCTGTTTTCAGTCAGCACCACTCCCGACTA
>NC_046664.1:51465581-51469674 GCF_010883055.1 Belonocnema kinseyi
AGCTCCAAGGAGATTATGTTGAAAAATAAAAAAAAATTTACCCAAAAAAAATTGTTTTTATACTTCATTCTAAGGACTTATTGAACTACCCTCGTAACATTTTAAAATGACTCATTAGAGGCAGATATGTGACAATTGAAAAAAGAGGCGGCAGAAAAAAAGGAGACATCGAAACCTAGTAAATTCCATCTCTGAACGAAAAATATGGAAATAACAGGAGGTTTCATGGGATGGTACGTACATCTCATAGATTAAAATGAAATTTGTTTTTCTGTCTCTAGCATTTTATTTTCCAGGTGGTACTTTTCGACTATATCTTTTACCGGGTTTTTAAAAGACCGACCAACATATTTTTCACAAACAGTAGTCCTACTACACCCATTGTTAGGGTGTTTCAATTTAATCAGCGAAGCGATGCAACTCACATCTCATCTTCTTTTTCCACCCTCTTCATTCATCCCTTTCTAATTTTTTTTCCAACGTCCCCAGCTTTTAGCGATAGAATTATTTCTCTTGCCTGTCCTCAGTGCACTGTTACGAGTGCTTTCTTTTCATTCACTAATTCACTTTATTCGTGCTCGCTCATGCACTTATCCACCACTTATACTGGCATAATTTCTCTGGGTAATCAAATAACTACATTTTTCGGAAAAAGGCGTTTACGTTACAGGCTTATCTGTAGTTTTATATGAAAGTAGGTACTCTTTTCTCCGGAGTAACAGAAAAGTATTTATCTTTCTGAAACGCACATGTGAATATGAATAAATATTTGAAGGGATGTGCAGATTGAGGTCACATGTTTGAGACAGTAAGTAAACTTCTTGAACTAAAGTTAATTTTTCTGTGGTAGAAATTGTACCAAGTTTCAATCCTAAAATTTATAAGAAAGTCAGACGTGACTGTAATAAATCAAATTGTATTTCGTGAAGAAGCTGTTCTTGAAGCTCTGAACATTTGAATGAACGAAAATTTTCACTGATGACCTTGAAAACTAGAAAAAGTGCTCAAATATTTGTTAATTCATATTTTAGTTAAGAGATTATGAAGAAAAATTTTTATAAATATTTTAACTTTTAGTTGGAAAAATATTTATCAATAAAATAACTGGCGAAAAAGATTTCTTTCACTTGAAGGTTCAGAACTTTCGTGGATCCAAAATTAATTTTTACACAACATTCATCTCTCTCGACTGGCAGATGTTATACTTTTTATTCTAAACCGTAGGTAAGTCATGGCCGACTATAAATCGTTATGGCTCTGGAAATTAATTGTTTTCTTTCTGAAACTGTTTCTTTTGATTTACCTACTTCCAACTCTCACTTCTGGAAGATTTACAACTTCATAGCACCAGCAGAATGTGTTTTAGAAAAAGCTGAATTAAAAAAAAAAAATTTGTAACAAAATAATTAAATTTTCAACCAGAGATGCATTTTCCACTAAAATGATGAATTTTCAATTTTAATAGTTAAATGTTCAGTTATAGTTAATTTTTTAACCCAGTAGTTATATATTCAACCAAAAAAGATAAATTGTTAATTAAAAATGTATTATTTGATATTTCAACCACAAAAGTTTTGAATTGAAAACCAAAAACAGTAAACTTCAATCAAAGTCCGTCGCTTGGTAAATAAGAGCATCTGATCAGCAATCCGAAGACATGGGTTCGGATTCCAGCGGGGCTAAGGTCATTTTTTCACAACTTGGGAACTAAATTAATTATGAAAAAATGTTGATATTAGCTTAGTAGACAAAAAACAAATAACATCAAATTATTTTCAAATAGTTGAGTGATCAATTAAAAAAGACAAATTTAAAAACAGAAAGCAAAGAGTTAAATTTTCATTTAAAAAATAAATGTTTAACCTTACAAAATCAGAAGCGGATCATTCTAAGGAACAATTTGTTGATTAAGTAAAAATTTTGAAATCTGTATACAAGTGTCAACTACGAGTTTCAACTCGTATTATTTTTTGTTTGTAGATCCAACAATATCACTTTTTATTCAAAATCTATCTTTTTTAGTTAAAAATTCAAATACATGGTTGAAATTTTAACTAGTTTGTTACATTTTTACTTTAATTCATCACTTTATTTGAGAATTTATCTCATCAGATGTAAATTTAAGTCTGTCCTTCAAAATTCCTTTTTTGTTTGTTTGAAAATCTCCAGTTAAAAATGTATTTTTTTTTTTGAAAGTGGAACTACTTGGATAAAAGTTGAAATGCTTTGTTAAAAATTAATTTGTTTGTTTGAAGATTCATAATTTTAGTCGAAATTTTATCTTTTTGGTGAAAAATCGTTCTTTTCGTGGTTTAATTTAACTTTTATCGATATAAAATAAAAACGTGTTTTAGTTAAAACGCCAACTAGTACATTTTTCGTTGAATGTCAACCTTTTTGTGTGAAAGATAAACTGGTTGTTTAAAAGTAGAACTACTTTATTAAAAATTCATTTTTTGCTTAAAGATTTTGGTTAAAATTGTAACTATTTTTATAAAAATTCACCCCTTTGGTAAAAATTTAATCTTTTTGTTTGAATATGCAAATGTTTATTGAAAATCAGTCTGTTTTTATTAGAGGATTTTACGATTTTGTTGAAAATTCGGTACTTTTTTGTTGAAAATTATCTTTTTCAATTACAATTTTAACTGTTTGAATTTCTGTTTAAAAATCATTCTTAATTGAAAAATTTGATTTTCTTGGTAGAAAATTAATCTTTCTGTTCAAAATTCTTCTTCTTAGTAGAAAAATGAACTATTTTACTAAAAAGTGGGGGGTCAATATATGCAAGTGTGTAGTCCAAAATTTAAAACAAATCAAACTATGTCTTTAGTTTTGAAGATAAACCTGCAAAACTAAACTATGTAAAGTATATATAAATTTTAAAAAAAGTTAAAAACGATGGAATTCACCTGAGTTGTGGAAAAGTAATGGTAGTCACGCTTTATCCTATTAAAATGCCATATTAAATTCTAGAGAGATATAGGTATAATATGTTTCAGATAAATTCTTTCCTCCACTTTCTATTTTAGAATCCTTTGCAATGCAATTTCGCATGGAACGAAATGCAAGTAAGTACATCGATCACAAGGCATATTTGATTAGTTCTTATATTATCTCCTGGGAATATGATGAAATTGTGTACCTTCGTTGTTTTCACTCCAAGGGTATCCTTTGCAATTTTTTTATCTCCAAAAAAATTATTCAAAGCATTAAAAAATTGTATTGTATCTATATTTATCGTTTGCTCAATTTCTGGATAAATTCAAAGTTTCTTTTAAATCTTTTTTGGTTTGCAGAATATCCGAAAAATAGAAAGTAACTATATATTTTTGTTAATTACATTAAAAATCATATTTGATGAACTTTGCGATGTAAATTTTATATTGTACTTTAACTTTAGGGTCGATAGGGGTAAGTGTGACAACGGCGTTAATATGATAAAGAGAAAATTTGTAATGAAAAACAAATACGTTATAAACTTTTTTTATTGCATCATCATAATGATTATATCTCTTATTTTTTGTAGAAGAAGGGGGGTTTTCGTTATTTTTTTAATTAATTATTTTTAAAGAAGGTGAGGTTCTTAAAAAAAATTTAATTCATGATTGTATCATATGGTTCTTTGATTCGAATTTTTCCTGGATAAAGCAATATTTTAAAGGATGAAAGAAATATTTTCCTGGAATATCCGTAGTTTTTTCAAAAATGGTTACATTCTTATTATTTTTAATGACAAAATCTCTAAAAAATTCGAGGTTGGTTGAAGAGGTTAATAAGCTTCATTTTTGGAGTGAAAATATCAAACGATCTTAATAAAAATAAAATAGCATTTTAATATATGCATTCACACAAATATTTGTTTAATCAATTTAGAAATGATACAATTCAAAACAGGTACGTTTTTTAATATAACTGAACCTTCATTTGAGAGATTAGTCACTACCAGGTGTATACATATGAAACCGGTATTGCCATTTAGCGGCCAGTGGGCACACTTGTAGGCACTGTCGGAACTTACCATTTGTGCTAATTGGCATATTGTCATCTGTCAACAATATCCAATACCAAACATTTCAAGTTTCATATGACA
>NC_046664.1:51469774-51486812 GCF_010883055.1 Belonocnema kinseyi
CGAGGGCGCATACTTTGAATAAAATATTTGTTATCATTCTCTTGAAATAAATGTGTTTTTTTCTTGAAAAAATACCAGTTTCATATGTATACACCTGGTAAGAAATCTCAGATTGCTGCGCTGGAAATCTTAGGAGAACTCTTTGAGGAACTCTTAGAAATCTTCGAAATCTTTCGTCAAGCGTGGAGCATTCACACAACGAAGTATTTAGATATTCAGCTGTTCTTGATGAACTCCCTGTCTCAGATCTATCAAGCTAGCACCTCCACAAACGAAATTCCCAAATTTCTTTATGTCAAAATTTTGGGCTTTTTTGGGCTTTTTTTGGGCTCAATTACCGATTTTTTCGCTCCGCTACTTTTTGTAAAAATTCAAATTTTGAGTGGAGGTGCTGACTTCAATCAAGCCAGTACCTCCACTATATAAAAATTGAAAGAAAAAAATCAAACACGTCAGAATTTTGGGCTTTTTTTCGGCTCTTAAACGCACCAACAACCAATTTCCAAACACCACCCCTACTAAATATAAAACCACCCCCTACGTAAGAAAACAAATTCGAAAAAAAACAAAGAACACCAAAATTTTGGGCTTATTTTGGGCTTCCGAATGCATACAAAAAAACTACCCCCATTTTCAAGAAACCACCCCCTTGCAAAAAATAAAATTTGCGAAATCCAAAATGCACTAGATTTTGGGCTCATTTTAGAGTCTCAAATGCACTTAACATTAATTTATAAAAACCACCCCTGTGTAAAAAAACACCAACCTAATAATAAAAACTTAAACCTTGATGTTGGAATTTTGGAACAGCCCAAAAATCAGAGACTCCATTTGAACCGTAAGATTCGAAAAATATCAGAGCCTATAGTAACACTGTAATATTCCGAAAAAGATTGGGTTGCACAAAATTATGTTTGATTGTTAAAAAGGGACTGTTTTTTAACGTCAGGTGTTGAAGCCCAAAAATCAGAGTGGACATTTTCGAGGAGTCCAAAAATCAGAGACTACATTAACACTAGAAAATTCTCAAAAATATTATTTTTTGACAAAGTCATATATAAGTTTTAGAGAAGGGTTGATTTTAAACGTAAGGGCTGAAGCCCAAAAATCAGAGTTCGTATTATCGAGAAGCCCAAAAATCAGAGACTCTACTGAATTTTGTCAATGACTCTATGACCTTGTCAAAAAATAATCTTTTTTCAATTTTACAGTGTCACTAGAGGCTCTGCGCTTTGGGCTCTTTAAAAATATGAACACTGATTTTTAAGCTCCAATGCTTAACGTTAAAAAACAGCTCCATGTTAACAGACAATTATGACGTCCAAAAACAATCTTCTTTGAGTTTGACAGTGTTACAAGAGACTCTGCTTATTGGGCACTTCCAAAATATTATCACCGATTTTTGGGCTCAAACAATGATGACTTTGTCAAAAAAAAAATCTTTTTTGAATTTACAGTGTCACTGGAGACTGCTTTTTAGGCTCTTCAAAAATATCAACACTGATTTTTGGGCTCCAAACCTTAACGTTAAAAAACAGCCCCATGTTGACAGACAAGAATTTTCAGAAGAAGACAAGAAATTTCAGAATTTTCCAGCGCTATTAGAGTCTCTATATTTTTCGGCTCGTCAAATGTACCAGCACCAATTTTTGGGCTTTAATCTTTAGCATATAAAATCCACCCTTCTCTACCACGTAAATGTGACTTTATGAAAAAGTAATATTTTTGAGAATTTTCCAGTGTCAGTAGGGTCTCTGAGTTTTGGGCTCCTCGAAAATACCCACTCCGATTTTTGGGCTTCAAACCTTAACGTATAAAATTAACCTTTCTCTATCACATACATATGACTTTGTCAAAAATTTATATTGTTGACAATTTTCCAGTGTCAGTAGAGTCTCTGATTTTTGGGCTCCTCGAAAATACCCACTCCAATTTTTTATCTTCAACCCTTAACGTATAAAATTAACCCTTCTCTACCACATACATATGATTTTGTCAAAAATTAATATTTTTGCGAATTTTCCAGTGTCAGTAGAGTTTATGATTATTGGGCTTCTTAAAAATACCCACTCCGAATTTTGGTCCCCAACACTTGACGTTAAAAAACAGTCCCTTTTTAACAATAAAACATAATTTTGTGCAACATAATCTTTTTCGGAATATTACAGTGTTACTATAGTCTCTGATATTTTTCGAATTTTACGGTTCAAATGGAGTCTCTGATTTTTGGGCTGTTCAAAAATGCCAATATCAAGGTTTAAATTTTTATTATAAGGTTGGTGTTTTTTTTACATAGAGGTGGTTTTTCGAAATTGATGTTAAGTGAATCTGAGACTCTAAAATGAGCCCAAAACCTAGTGCATTTTGGATTTTGCGAATTTTTTTTTGCAAGGGGTGGTTTTTTGAAAATGGAGGTAGTTTTTTTATTTTTTTCATGCATTTGGGAGCCTAAAATAAGCCCAAAATTCTAATGTTCTTTGTTTTTTTCCGAATTTGATTTTTTACATAGGGGGTGGTTTTATATTTAGTAGGGGTGTTTTTTGGAAATTGGTTGTTAGTGCGTTTAAGAACCCAAAAAAGCCCAAAATTCTGACGTGTTTGATTTTTTTTCTTCCAATTTTTATATTGTGGAGGTGCTGGCTTGATTCGTCAGCACCTCCACTCAAAATTTGAATTTTCACAAAAAGTAACGGAGCACAAAAATCGGCAATACGGCCAAAAAAAGCCCAAAAAAAGGTCAAAATTCTGACATAAAGAAATTTGGGAATTTCGTTTGTGGAGGTGCTAGATTGATAGACCTCTCTGTCTCGGCGAGTAAAACTAACGGCCTAATCCATCCGAATGCCGCCGACCTTAACCGAGTCTGATTTCTCCTCGAAAAGTTTTGAAAAACCGGGTACTCCAAGCAATCTCAAATAAATCTTGGCAGTTTGTGCAAATTCGATTGAGACAGCCTACACTTCATAAAAGTTTAAACCTAATGGGAGAAATTTGTTTTTTTATCTAAGGTCACTTCAGAAAATAATACACAATTAAGTTTTAGTACTTCGATAATTAAATTTTGAATGCTGGGATTTCTAAATCGTATTCCTTCCAGCTCCTACAGTTTGCTTGGATTATTGATAAAAATTTCTTAATTATAACATTCGCTTTAAAATTGTTTAAATTAAAGATTTGTATAGTTTTAAAAGTTCTGTTGTTAAGATTTTCGCTGGTAGTTTAGTATTCATTTTTTAATGTGTTTAAGAAAAACACATTGGATTCTTTTTACATAAAGTTTTTTATTTACAAAGTTTAGATTGACTTTAATTTAATGAAGCAGGGAATTGTCCAAGACACGGTGGAGCAGCCACATACGACATCAGAGCTTTACATGAATTTGGGTAAAGGAAAATACTCATTGACTGGTGTGTTGTGTAGTTCTTCGAAAAAAGTTTGCCAGTTAAAGCAGATAGCATGTTTCTAAAGGGGAACCGAGGCGTATAAAATAGGATATTGCCCTCTGAAATCTGAGCTTTCAAGCAGAATCGGGCGAACTTGCACGATTTCTTGAGAAAGTTTGAGTACCAGCAAAGTGCAAGTTTTTATTTCTGCTACTCATAAAATATCACAAAGCAGTCTGGGAAATAAGCTTTATAGCCTGATTCACTAGATTCTTCAAACTGAATTACTAATGCACAAAACATTCAAGTTTCTACTTTTTTGTAGAAGCAGTACCAGAAAAATGTTCTTGGTAGGAAAACGATAATGGATTAAGGAAATCATAATAGATCATAGTGTATATCAAGCATAATTATAATATAATAATCTACCACTCTTTGATTTTTTCACTTGTTTTTGTTTTGTCTCAAAACATTTTCTATTATGTCAATGTGACAGTTTATTAATATACTAGGATTGTCAGGAAAGTATCCTACTTTTTGAAAGATACATTTTTTTAGTTATGCTATTTTTAAAAACAGGTTTTATCATTTGCCAAGGACCAAAAACTGAGAATCTTTATTCAACTAGCGTACGCTATTGTGTAAACGTCTAAACACGTACGCGTCGCATTTCAGAATGACGGAACACACCGAACACAGAGTGTGCACTATTTTTTGCCAAACTATTTTTATGGTTCAGTAGCAACACTTTAACTGAGCAGCTTATTCAGCAATTTCTGGTAAAACATGGCCTTACACAACTTCGGCAAGCCCCATATAGTCCTGACCAGTTTCCCTCTAATTTCCGGCTGTTTCCCAAATCGAAGTATCCTCTAAAAGGAAAACGATTTCAAGACATAAAGGAAATAAAACAGAATTCGACGAACCAGCTGTTAGCTGTTCCGATAGGTGACTTTAAAGAGTACTTCTGAAAGTAGGAGGATCTCTAAAAGAAGGTTGTGGCTTCCAAAGGGGAGTACTTTGATGGGGATACCATCGCCTTGACCAGAATTAACTTTCCGCAGAGACTTAATACGTCGGTTTAAGTTTCTTAATTTTGAACTTAAGATTACAATGATTAACATTTTTAATTTGTAATGCACAATTTAAAAATTAAATACTTTTAACGACTTAGTTTCAAGACCTTAATTCAAGAATGCGGGTAAACTTCCGAAAAGACCATCCAAGAATATTGACTTGATACTTGGCCTAGTTATTCCTTTTGCCTTTCAGTATAAATTATTATTTTTCGAGAAAAACGAACAAATTTAATACATTGTTATATTTTTTGTTCCAAAAAGTTTGAAAACTTCCGGCTAAGAACGGTTTACAGAATACAGCCCCTTTCAATTTTCTCGAAATTTCGGGAAATGGATCAAAATATATAAGGGCAGGTCTGTCTGACCCATTTAAGTTTGTATTTTCTTTAAATAATGCGATAATATTATTTCTTATATTGATAGGGCTCTGAAGCCCAGATCTCATTTACATTATGAATTAAAAATGTACGAAATTGCACTATTTAAACCAAATAACAACTGAAATGAGTCAGTCAGACGTCCCTTTATAAATTTAAAATCATTTCCCAAAATATCAAAACAATATTAGCAATTTTCAAATTATCAAGCCACCGAATATTATCCATGTAATTTTTCATGTGCTTGAATGAGATTGAACGTTCAAACGGTTGAATATTTAGGTCTAGTTTTTATGCATTTTTATGCAATTTTAATGTGCCTGGAAAAGGCAACCTAGCATGAAACGTCATTTTGTCTTAAATTCGAATATATTTTTTATGACATTTTTTCAGTTTTGAAGGTTTCTAATTTTCAATTTGAGAATTTTGCAGTTTCAAATTTTAACCATGTCAGGATAACTTTGCTAATAAATTTTTCAAAATTACAAAATTAAACATGGTGAGCATTGGTAGTCGGACTGAAATTAATTAATTTTCGATTTAAATATTCGAAATGGTTTGATTTCAATTTTTCTCAATTTTAAATTTAATAATTTCAGATTCAAATATTTTTAATTTATTGGTTTTAAATTAAAATTTATAAAATTTTCTATCAAATTGTAGAATATAAAACTGAAAGACTGGATTCCTAAACAATTTTTATTTTAAAGTATTTGTATTTAAATAATATTTTTAATTCAATACCTCCAGTATGAATTAAAAACAATTAAAGTTAAGACAATATTTTTAAATACGAGCATTACAAATGAAAAAAATTGGAAAATTTCAAGAATGAATAACATGTTAAAAATTAAGCGGTTTGAAATTAAAAACTTAAAATTTTTGTGCTTGAGTTATGTAATGTATAAAAAAAATTATTAACTTGAAATAATTAAAATTTAACATTTTCAAGTATAAAATAGTTTAATTATCGCAATTCTAGGCGACTAAATATTTTGTAGTTCTAAGTGAAGTTCGAATTCGTTTGATTTTCAACGATCCATAAAAAGAACTTTTTTATTTGTAATGTTTCCCATTTAAGGTTACTTTATATTTTTGTTGTTTATTTAGAATCATTAAGATTTGAAAGTTTAGAATTTAAATTCGGTCCATTTTGAATGTGAAAACCAAATAAAATAAAATTAATATAAATAAAATAATACTGTCCTTTTGCAAAATTTCAACTCATCTAAAATTGTTTAATTTCAAGCTCTTTCAATACAAAATCATTTATTATTGTTCCAGAAATCTTCGAAACGTAGCATTCTAATATTTGTTTAATTATGAATTTTTAAATTTGTATATTTTAAATGTCAGGAAATAAAAATTCAGAGAAGCAAATGCGAGCTTCGCGCGTTTGCCTTTCCATTCAATCTACAAGAAAAAAATATTAATCTCACCTATATTTTTATTTTACGCACGTCATTACTCCTAACAAAAGGGATTTCGTGCACACACTAGAAATATTTTTGCACAATTCATCCATTTTTATTATTTTTATCCATTAGTAAAGTCCTTCACCGAACGGATTTTATATTTTTTATTTTAATCGAAATCGGTATTTTGTTCTAAATTTTTCGAAACCTCTAACTTTTGTTGTTTTTATGAATTATTTTGTAACTTTTTCTTTGCAAGTCATACGTAACTGATTATTGTGTTTACTTGAATTATTTACTGAAGTTTCTATGAGCCCCAATGTAGTCATTACTTCTACTGATAACATCCCAGTTTAAACATTATTCAAGAGATATGCCGTGAAAGAGACAGATGTTCACAACTTTCTGTTCAAGAGAACAAAACTAACTAAACAGGGGTCAAATATCAGGATTCAGAGTTTAATTATGGGGTCAAACATCAGACATACAAAAATTCATAATATAAAGGTCAGATTTTATGTAGGAAAATTCAACGGTCAAGGGTGAAAAGCTATGTCAACATTGAAGCTCATATTTCAAGGTATATGGCTCCTCATTTTTTATTAGGAATTCGGGAATATTTTGGGTAAGCCTAACAACAGAATTAAATTTTAGGTCCCTCCGAAAACTACTGTGGGTAGCAGGGAAAGATAATTTAACGAATTAAGGGTACGAACTTAGATAACATTCAGCAAGTTTTCTGATAATAACTTTAAACAAATAAGTTTGTCCATTTTGTGAGATATGACTCTGTAACGTTATATTTCAATAATAACTTAATAGATTTAAAAATCAGTTTCATATTTCGGACTTTAAATTCTTGCTTCTATTTCTCTCTTTACCTCTTTTTTAAAGATTTCCTATTTTTTTCTCTATTTTCAAGAAACTCTCTCTTTTTCCCCCTTTTCTCATTTTTTCGTTTAAATGTTAACTGAATTAATAGAATCCAATGAAAAATTCAAATATTATTGCATAAGAATATTCCATTTAATAAAAACAGTCTCTTATTATATTTTTGGTTTGGAATTTATCCCGTTTGGTTAACAATATTTTACTATTCGTTTGAAAATCTAACTATTTTCTCCAAAACTTCTTTCATTTTTGATGGGAATTGAGTTTTTAACTGAAAATTAAATTATCCCATTCAAATTGACAATTTATTGTTCCAAGTCGAAAATTCCAATATTTGACTGAAAATGTATTATTTTCAGATAAAAATTCAACTATTTGTTTGAAAATTCTTATACTTTGTTGAAATTTATCTTTGCGGTATAAAATTAATATTCCAGGTTGAAAAATAATCTTTCTGGTTGAAAATTGAACTATTATGTGGAAACCCGCTTTTGTAGCTAAAAATTAATTTTTAAAATTACTTTTTTTTTGAAAAAAATTAATTTTCTTGGTACAAAATTAACCCGGTACCGCATGATTCTTTCCCAACGAAAAAATTCAGGCGTTTTTAGGAAGGCTATAGAACAATGTATGTTTTTTTACTGTTTTTACAGTATAGCCATGTACTAGCAATTACTTTGCGGAGTTTTTAAACCGCTTGAACCTCACAAGAATATTTTTTGCGGTTTTAAACGATATGTATCATATATGATACGCCATGCGGCAAAGGTTTAATTCATTTATATTAAAGAAGCTACTCTTTTGTTGAAACATGATTGGTTGAAGATTTGAATATTTCGTTGAAAATTCGTCTTTTTCAGTTAAATGAAACTGTTTTCTATTTTAAATTGAAATACTTTATGTTTAAAATATCAACTATCACAAGTTTCATAGAGAATTCTTCGTTTCTGGTTAAAAAATAAGCTATATACTTGGTTTATAGTTAAACTACTTTGAAAAATATGTATTTGTTTTTTTGTTAAAGATTCATAATTTTATGTACTTCTAAATTTACTTTCATGTTGAAATTCAATAATTTAGGTCTACAAATTAAACTATTTTGTAGGAAATCCGTATTTTTGTCTTGAAAATTCAACTACTTGGTCGAAAATTTAACTATTTGCTAGATAATTTATTTATTTTCTAAACTAGAAATTTGTGTAGAAGTTGACTCTTTTTCTTAAAAATTCATCTTTTTGGTTAAAAATTTAACTATTTTGTTAGAAATTCCTTTTTTTTAGTTGAATTAAAGTGGCGAAAAATTTCATTTATTGCACTTAATTTTTTAAACTAAGAATTGAACGTTTCACTTTTTGCAAAATTAATTTCTTGATAACAATTCATTCTTTCATGCTTAAAAATTAAAAATTTTCTACAAAATTAAATTTTTGAGCCCTTGCCCTAAACTCTCTTGTTGAAAATTCATCTTTTTGATTAAAAATTTAGCTATTTGGTTAAAATTAGCCTTTCTAATTTCTTGTTACTTGAAAATTCAACTATTTGGTTCAAAATTCATTTATTTAGTTGAAAATTCAACTCTGGGTTGAAGGTTTAACTGTATTTATAAAATTTATCAAGGGCATCTGTTTTGATTAAAAAGGCAACAGCATTGTTAAAAAAGCGTCCACTAAACTAACCCCTTAATGGATTTTTCTTTCTTTATGAAAATTCTGAAAATATAGTACCACAATGAGAAGAGTATACTCTATTGCAATAAGAAGCGTTTCAATGTAAGAAAATTTCTTTTCTCATTTTTCTAGAAAATCTATGTATATTAGTATATGATTTGCCAAATGCTTATCCGGTTTTTTTATAAACATCCATTAACAAGTTGAATGCACTCGCATTATAAAGAAGAATAAGAAACATTTTGCTCGAATTTTGGATTGCCTGCTGCTGAAAGCCCCGGCATGGAAAACGGAGGTACGCCATTACGGAACAAAAGCTTGGAAAATTTACGCAAACGCCGTTTTTAGAGAAAAAAGCGACCTCAGCAAATACTGGCCTTGCTGCCATGGCGTTTCAGCGGAGAATGTGTTTCGGACAGAGGATGGAAATTTACTTCGCACTGGGCTTTCTGAATTTTTTCCAATTGGAGTAATTTGAATGAAAGTGTTTTCGCGTTTGAATATATTATTATTATTTTGTTGAGACGCTGACTTTACCATTTAAAAATTTTCTTTTTACATCACAAAGCATAAGTTTACTTTGATTCATTTTAATAATTTAAAATATATATTTAGAGATTACTCATTGCTACCTTAATCAAACCACATTTATTCAGGAAATATATTTTTTTGAAATCTCGTCATAGATGTAAATTATTTAAATATAGTCTCTCGTTAGCTTTCGAAATTATTTTTTTCTATTTATGTTTAAAATTTACCAGCTTATCCTACGAACATTCACATGATTAAATAGATTTTTTAAAATAATATTAGGATGAAGTCAATTTAAACAATGAAGAAGTTTTGAGCAAAGTTTCAAAATGTTAGTGGATTTTCTATGGAAATTAAAAATTAAAATATACATTGCTCAAATTTCCAACCAGAGCATGTTCCTACATAAAAATTCGCACACAGAAATTGGGAAATAAATGACTCTGTAGCAGCGCTTCCACCTCCTCCCTTTTTTCCCCGCTCTTTAGCTTTATTCGTCTTATTACTATATTATTTTTCCTATCTGTCTTCTCTCTTCTTTCCATCCTGAACTCCATTGCCCTTATCCTTTCACTATCCGCTCTCTCCTCCTTTTCATTCCTACGCTCTCCCACTTTCTCTTCTATCATACTCTCCACCTTCTCCCAAATACCTTACTTCACACCCTCACCCCTGTCCACTACTTCAATTCCCGACCCATCCTCCACTTTTTCCAGCCTTTTTTCCGCACTTTCCTTCCACACCCTAATAACTTCTTCCATCTCCTTTATTTTATCCTCTTTTTCCTTCCTTGTCGACGCCAACTCCTTCTGCAATCCTTCCACTTTCCCCCTCATCTCTTTTACTTCCTTTTCCCATCTCTCATACTTTCCATCTGCTCCATAGCCCCCTCCCCCTTACTTCCTCCCTCAACCCTCTGATCACGCCTATTAGCATCCCGGGAGCCTCCTTCTCCGCCGGCCCCTCCATTTTCAGTGGGAGATACTTCTGGAAATTCTTCGTGTACTTCTGGAAATTTCCTCCACGTCTAATTCACTACCAGAACTGCTAGTACTCTCGCTGCCCACCTCCCGCTCTTCCGTCGGTAACAGTATCCTATCCATACACCCAAGTACGCACTGCAGCCAACCTAACCTCACATTCCTATTTAGTCAGATCCCACCCCCGAATTACAATGTAAATTAATTTCTATTTTCTTGAAGTACCCCTCACAATCGTACTCACCTTTTAGCCTTCCACCCTCGAACTCTACTTACACCTTCCACACAAACTCCGTAAAAACTTCTCACCGCCTGTCACTACACACATTCTCCCTACCGCCACCAGCATGCAAGTCCTTTTAATGATTTGTAGTAATATTTTTGATATAAAATAATTATTATGTAAGAAAATAATACCGAATACAGGTTTCTTTGTACGAAATGTATTATAACTAATTAAAATACTTTATTTATAAAATAGAAAATCATGATTCGCGGTAGTAAATCGCCACCCAGTATAAGAAAACCGAAAATACGTTTTCTCTTGTGGATATCACAATTGATTCTGCATCGATTTGCATAAAACCTTTTGCAATTGTTAAAAAATCACTCAGAAAAACTCATGAGCATCCAAATTAACCATTTTTTAAAAGCTGGATACAGCAGATCCAAAAAACATGAAAAATATATCATTTTTAGCAATTCGTTCGATATATAGCTTAATTAATTATTAGACAATTTATTTTGTTGAAAAATAAGTGGAATCGCACCCAAAACGTCTACGAGGTATAAACATCCGTCAAGTTAAATGTTATCAGTACAATCAGCAACATCAACATAGTTGGTAAAATCAAAGTTTTTCAACTAATTCTAAGATATATTAATTTAAAAATTTATTAAATTTATTAAATCATGTAAAATTTTGAGAATGTATTAAAAGCGGAAAAAATCAAACCTTTGCGGAATTTTTTAAAAATAATAATAATAGTTTGGCTAAGTTTTAATTTTTCTCACTTTTAATACTTTCTAATTTTTTTTTATTTAAATAAATTAATTGAATCTGAAAATTTAGATATCTTTTAGAGTAACGTGACCAAATTTAAATTCACAATCGCTGATCGTATTTTGCCAAAAGAAAAGACAAAAATGATCAAGGTTTTTATTCAATTAATTTTAAACTAATTAATTTTTATCTTTAATTTCGTTTTCAATCATTCCTAGTTTTTATCTATTTTCATTTCTTATCTCTAAAGAAATTTCCGTAACCACAATAAGAAAATTCAACAAATATTTGAAGTATTGTTTCTAAACTAGACAATATCAAATTTCACAACAGAAGGTCATTTTCTTATTATAATCTAAAAAAAAAATTATAAATTTTCTTTTTACTTAAAAATGTTCATGGCTGAATTATTATTTGGGGTGATTGCTAGAGAGATTGATCAGCAACCTGGGTCGGAGCAGTGTTGCGGAACGAACATGTTATTTACATAAATAGCACGAGAATTCTGGATCAATCTGAAAAATCTCTATCCCATCCACACACTACTCCTTTCCCCTGCCGAGTGAGTCATGCCTACCCCGAAAGGGAAATGGCTTAATGGTATAATAATAAAAAACTATACAAATAATTAACCTTTAGAGAGCCGACAATTTGGGAGGAAAATCGACTTCAGAAAATTGGCCCAAAAGTTATCTTATATCAAATAGTAACGTTCAAAACATTTTATAACAATATTTGTTTGTAATTATAACCTCATGCAAACGAGACAAGGCACCGTTTTGATAAACTTGGAATAGTAAATTTAAGGGGCATGATGTAGTTAAAAAAGGGTTGGGAAGAATCAATTGAACTTGAATTACATTGAAAACCATTAACAATGGTACGGAAATAAATATTTCAATCTAAAAATAAAAATTAAAGATGTTTACCTGGTGAGCCAAAATATTGATTTTCCGGCCCTCTAAAGGTCAAACACACTGAAAACATCCCAATTCTTAAACTGATTTTAAAGAATTACATAGAATTTAAAAAATGATAGGGTTTTTTCAATAATTCCAGAGGAATTCACAGAATTTCAAAGTTTAGGAATCTTGTCAGAATTAAGATTTTCCGTAATATGTTAAAGATATTGAGATATTTTCACATATTTGTGAGGGTTTTAAAAATTGCATGCGATTTCTAAGAATTTCCTTGAATTGCAAAATATTTAGAAGGATATCATTTAGCATTTATAAGATTTTTAAATATTTCCAAATATTTGAAAAGATGAAAAAAAAATTCCAAATATTTCAAAGGATTTTTAAAGAAATTAAAGAGACTTCAAAATTTCCGAAGATTTTAATAATTTTAAGCGATTTTTAAGGTTCTTAATAAAATATTTTTATCCATTTCTAAGGATATATTAAAGTATTTCAAATAACTTCAAATATTTTCAGGTATTTGACGGAATACTATCGTGTAATTTGACTAGGTGTTATAATATTTAATTTCTTTAAAAAAATAGTAAGCGAGTAAATCAATAAATAATAATGAAAAATAAAAACTTCAAATAGTGTAAGGGATTTCAAGGAATACCATCATGCAATATCACTGCTTGTTTTAATATTCTAATGGATTTTCGAGAATTTATTTGCAAGAATTAAGGAATTTCATTAAATTTTAAAATTTTGAAAAGTTCTTCAAATATTTCAATGCATTTCCAAAGATTAAAAATTGTTTAGGATATTTTAAACGCTTATAAGGAATTTTCCATACATTAAATCAATTTGAAGGAATTTCAAATGATTTGAAATATTTCACGTTATTTTAAACAATTCAAAGAAATTTGCAAGTGCTTTGAAAAATTGCAATGGATCTCAAAAGATTTGGAAGTACTTGAAATATTTTATGGTACTTTAAAATAATCCAAAGAATTGTCAATAAATTTAAATATTTTAAAAGGATTTCACAAGTTTTTAAAAACTTAAAGGCATTTAAAACGATTTAAATAAATTTTTAATCAATTTTAAATATATCGAAGAATTTATAATTGAAAAAAAAATCGGTTTGAAATTTTTTTCTAAAATTCCAAACTTTTTTTAAAGGATTTTAATGGATTTCATTATATTTGCAAAGATTTGAACAATTTTAAGGGATATTAAATGCTTTCTTATTACTTACTAAGATTTACGGAAATTTAAGTGGCTTTCATTGAATTTTGGACTTTTTATTAATTCTAATCATTCTTATTTTCATTCTATTTTTACATGGAATTTAATTAGGTCCCAGAAGTTAGCTCTCCATATACATTTGAAAATTGTACATTAATTTCAATAAAACATCAATTAGTGTCATATGTTTATTTATTAGGATTAGGTACTCACAAATCATGTTCATCTTGCAAATCATTGTAATAAAAGTAAAATAATACCTTCAGTTTATTAAGACCCATTTTTATTTGCAAATAACTTTTATACGACCGAAGGATCAGCTTATGCAACAAAATTTGTATAATTTTAAAGCATTTTTTCCCTGGATTAACCTATCAATGAAGTCGTTTACAGGTGAGAAGCAAATGTTTTTACTGATATCTTTTCATAAAGTCACTTCCAAAATATGCTTCTTCTAATTATACAACATTTAAGGCATAACATTAATGAAAAATTTATTGGTTACCGGATGACATACAAATTCGGGGATATTTAACAGTGATTATAATTCTAAAACTTATTTTGAATTGAGAAAAAAGCTTTTTTATTGTAATTTTGCAATTAATTCCGAAAAAATAAGTGTACCTATCAACTAATCGTAAGTTTCCTTTTTCAAGATATAACGCTATAAATTTCAAAATGCAGTCAGAAAGCTACTGGATAACATTTGCTTACATTTCATCGAATTTATTTTGATATGGTATAAAATAAAAATAATTGGCAGATAGGATATTATTACCACCCGTGTGGAAAAATCTTCTGGCGTTGACCCGGCCCAGACCAGACCGCCTGGTCAGCCACTGGTTATTGACTCGTTAGTCACTAGTTAGAGTACGATTAGTAGCCGGCTAAACTTCCTTTATTTATTTATTATTATCATTATTATTATTTTTTTTGTTGAAAAAAATCATTTGTCACTAAATGTGTATTTTTCTGATTAGTGGCAAACCTGGATTAGACCATATTGGGAAGATGATAGGAAAAAAGTCTTCTTTTGACAATGTGAATGTCTTATTTTCTATCATTTTAGACACTAAGTAACATTTTCAAAATATATAAAAAAAAATTTGCTGATCGAACTTGAAACCTTTTTGTTCGTGGATAGCTCATCAGCGTCAGACCTGAAACAGAGCATATCTTTTAGACCAAACTTAGAATTCTCGTCCTTGGCTAGATGGTCAGCGTTAAACCAGGGCCAGACCAGAATTTGAGGTTGATGAAAAAAAAACTTTTTGTTTTGGTGATATGAATTTCTTATTTTTCATTATATGGGAAACCCCGTAACTTATGCAAAATATGTCAAGGAAAACTTTTCTGATTGGACATAGAACTTTTTTCTAGGATAGCTCATCACCGCTAGTCATAGGCCAGACAAGACCTTCCAGGCTAGACAGTCTAGATAAAGCCAGACCTTGGTCAGACATGATACCAGACAGCCGTACATTTTTTCCACGCTTTCTGATTTTCACTTACAGTGGGCACTAAAAGTCTTCTTACACCTCTATTTTGATGACTAATTAAGTTCTCCTAATTTTAAATTTGCAAAGCCTAAAATTTTTTTATTTAAAGGGTTGATTTCTCTCGAAATTCTGTATAAAATGAGCTCAAAATGAAGCAAATTTGTCTATTTTTTTAGTAGTTATTGCACAAATACTGTAAATTTCAATTTTTTTCTTAAATTTTAAATAACTTCCGAAATAATCAAAATCTTTCCATATACTTGGGCTTTCTTATCGAATTGCAAGAAGTTGAAGTTGTACCAAACAAAGTTGGAAACATTTGAAAACACCTTATCTGTAGGCAAAACCGAATAAAAATTAAATAAATGTATATTTTAATGAAATTTTATAGAAGTTTAATGATTATATTCCCCATCTATTCTACAAAAATATTTTTTTTACCACGAAGAAAATAACAATTTTTCCAACATTTTTGTTGCAAATTTAAATTATTGCCATCCGATAAGAATATGTTTAAGATTTATAATCATAACCTTTTCTGATAATTTGAAAAAATAGCTTTAACATGTGCCCAAGAACATTACAGATGTTGATTATTTCGGAAGTCATTGAACACTTAAGAAAACATTCAAATTTAGACTATGTTTGCAATATCTACATAAAAAATTGACAAATTGTCTCTATCCTGGACTTATTTTATACAAATTTCGATAGTAATGAACCCTTTAAAGAGAAATTTGTTTTGGCTTTGGCATAATTAAAATTAAGAGAACTTAATCAGTCATCTAAAAATAGGTGTAAGGAAACTCTTAGTGTCCACTGTACATATGGTCTTATAAATGACAGATAATTATTTTTTCGAAGCATTAGCAGATCAAAGGGTGGTGTTTAGGGGGAGCAACCCCCCCCCTCGAAACTTTTAGCCTTTCGTATCAAATGCCGAAGGTATGTTAAGCTGACGTAACCACATCTTCGAATCGAGTTAAAACCTATATCCTAATTAAGGGCTCATTTAATGCTAATTTAATGCCCTATTGACAAATTTAATGATCCATTATTTTTAAAAACCAGGGGTTACGCTAGCTTAACGTTAAGCTGAGCAAACCCCATGTGAAATAAATGTTAAATACAGTTCTGTCATATCACATAATTAAGGGCTCAATTAATGCTTATTTAATGCCCTATTGCCAAACTGGTCAGATTTACAATTTGTGAATAATTTATATTAAGGGCAGTTTTTCAGTATTAGGGGTCGCTTTTGGAAAATAATTTTTGGTGGTTTTGGAGAGCATTATATGAGCCTATAATTATGTAATAGGATAAAACTCGATTCAACGTTTATTTCACATGGGGTTCCGTCAGCTTAATATTAAGCAAGTGTAACCCCCGGTTTTTTTAAAAATAGTGAAGCATTAAATTTAGCAATGGTGCATTAAATAATCCCTTAATTATAGTATGGTCAGATTTACAATTTGTGCATAATTTATATTAAGGGTGGTTTTTCAGTATTAGAGGTGGCTTTTGGAAAATAATTTTTGGTGATTTTGGAGAGCATTAAATGAGCCTTTAATTGTGTGATAAGATAAAACTCGATCCAACGTTTATTTCACATGGGGTTCCGTCAGCTTAATATTAAACTAGCGTAACCCCCGGTTTTTTAAAAAAAATAGAGAAGCATTAAAAATGGCAATGGGGCATTAAATGATCCCTTAATTATAGTATCGTCAGATTTACAATTTATGCATAATTTATATTAAGAGTGGTTTTTCAGTATTAGGGGTGGCTTTTAGAAAATAATTTTTGATGGTTTTGTAGAGCATTAAATGAGCCTTTAATTATGTGATAGAATAAAAATTGATTCAACGTTTATTTCACATAGGATTCCGTCAGCTTAATATTAAGCTAGCGTAACCCCCGTTTTCTTTTTAAATAGTGAAGTATTAAATTTGGCAATAGGGCATTAAATTAACATTAAATGAGCCTTTAATTATGAGGTAGGTTTTAACTCGATTCGAAGATGTGGTTACGTCAGCTTAACATACTTAAATTCCGGCGCCGTTAAG
>NC_046664.1:51486912-51496579 GCF_010883055.1 Belonocnema kinseyi
GAAATATTTTTCTGGATTCGCCCCTGTTTTGAACAGATCCGAGTTTGAAATTTTGAAAAACTTCAAATTCAAAATCACGTCACAGTGATTTTAAGCATTTGGTCTTCAGGTGGAAGTCCCAGAAATCCCAGTAGCATTTATGGATAGAAAGACATCGTTTGGCATGCAATTCACATACGGTTAAACGAAAATAGTGTATAACAAACTTTGTTGCTAAACCGTCTCACTGTAGATTGACCCACTTCCTATTAAATTCCTGGCAACGAAATCGGCGACGCGAAGCTCCCCTGTTTAAAGTGCACGTATCATTGAACCAACAAGAACACATGCGAATCCGTACGAGCCAATCGTAATTCAGATTAAAGCGTATACATTGAAGTTGGGAATATAGCGCCTATAAATATTGCGGCTAACGTTCCTTGCATAACTGCCCCGAAATCATCGCCTCCCTTTAGAAACCTCTATATGAATACCTAATTTTCTCACATGGATTGTAGAGGCCAAAATTTTAAAATTCTCGAATGACAGTTCTTTTAATTTTTATTGGTGTTGACATTTATTGTTATATTCTTTTAAAATGGAAGGACGGGGTGTACTAGGACAGTTTATTACTTTCACTAAAGTACTCGTAATCTGTTCTAAAATTCTAGAATGTAATGCCTGAGGATGAACGGGACTGGGACGAATCGGGATATTTTAATTATTTATTATTTTCAATTTAAAAAAGTGATTTTTTATGCTCTTCACATTCTCATCCTAATAAGAAAGTATTGGTTTTATTTGAAAAATGACTTTCGCGGATTCCATCAAATTTCGACGTGTTGAGACCCACTGAGTAAAAAATAAAAGTTTCTACGTCGGTGTATGTCTGTCGTCGTTGTAGTCTGTAAATACAGTAACATTTGAAGGAATTTTTCTATTGGATTTCTCTTTGGCATACATTATAAGGAAATGAAAAAAAAGGATGAGTTCGTTATCCAACTTTTTTAAAAGAAAATTTAAAAAGTAAGGGCATTTTGAAAATTTGTGAGACCACATTTTCTTGACATTGGAAATTTTTTTCAACATTTATTTATATTAGATTAAAATACGAATAATTTATCCAGATTACTTTTTTTGACAAAATAAAAATTTCTAAAGTTATAGCCTTTTCAAAATAAAAAAAAAACGAAAAGTAATATTTGAAGCCAAACAAAGCGTGATATGGGAAAAGTCAATAAAAGAAAAATGTTACTTTTTTAAAGCCCTACAAGATTGTCAAAAGAACTTTTTAAATTTTTCTATCAAAAAATAAATAATTCAAATTTTTATCGCAAAAAAATCTAATGGATAAGCAAGAACTCCATTTTGTAGAAAATAGAACAAGATACGAAAAGAGATAGATTGACAAAAATTGTGCGCCCAAAAAAGAATGGCAAATTGTTTAGGAATTTCTTTTTTGTAGGATAAGTAGTTTTTTTTAAGAATATTGAAAATAAAAGAAATTATATTTGACAAAATTTATTCAACCAAAAAAGATTTACAAATTTTTTAGGAATATTTTTATAATAGGAAGCCTAGTCTTTTTTGAATCGTAAAAAACAAGATTACAAATAAAAAAATTATAAGAACAAGGCAATAAGAATAAGACTGATAAAGAAGAGATATTTAGGGTTCCAATGGTGTAAAAAACTACGAATTTTGCCGAAGTTTTGTGAACATTGCAGTTCAATTCTTCAGCGCTGACCTGAAACTGAGGTATCAAGTTATGGTGTTCTTATGTATACTTTTTACGATGCCTGTAATTGTCCGGAGCGCCCGACCCTTAAAGAAGGACCAGATTGGCCAATCAGGTTCGACCAGTCCCCACGATGGGGCGCTCTGGCCAATCACAGGCATCGTACAGAGTATACATAAGAACACCACAACCTGATACCTCAGTTTCAGGTCAGCCCTGAAGAAGTGAACGATTGGAAACCGAAATATCTTTTTTTTATGAAAATGAATCATCGTGAAAGCATTAAATCTATTATTAAAGAACACTACGGGGAGACTATTCTTACTAAGATCAACAGCTCTAGTAAGCTCAGGAATTCTAAAAGTAAGATAATTACATCATTAGCGTTTTTGAAACGGTGCAGGGAAAAAAAATCGTCCAAATTCATAAATACCAAATTTCTCTTACACACTACTTTAAAAAACTATTAAAACTTCACATTTTTCTATCAAGCACGCTCAGATTTGAAAGTTGGTCTATATTGGACCGCATATCTTTCGAATAATCCCAACGGATTAAAGAGCATAGGACGGCCAACATTTTGTGCCTAGCTCAAGTTCCCTCCTCAAACTTAACCAAACAAGAAAAAACTGAAATTAAAGAACTAAATCGGAATAAATACTTTATAATATTATCCGCAGACAAAGGCCATACAACAGTCAGACTACGAAAAGTACACATTTATTTAATGAAACAAATTGAATGCTTTTAAAAATTCTTTTACATTTAAACTTTTACCGAGCACTTCCCCCGCCTAGCCTCACAATTTAAATTGAATAATATTAAAAGAATTTTCACCTGCTGCACAAAACAGCCTATTGGCAAACGACTAGTGCTTTGTTTCGGAAAACTAAAAGTAAAATTCTTGTCCTGGTAGCGTTTTGATAACTGATAAGTGGATAAATAAGTGCTGTTAAGTGTATAGATAAGTAGTGTTTGATAAAAAAATAATTAGTCAAGAAATAGCTATTTAGTTCGCTCACACATGAATGTTCAAAACTTGAGGTACATCCAAGCGACCGCACTTCGAGTTTTGAGAATAACATCTGAGTATCATCCTTTCTTTCATTATAAAAAAATTCTTAATTAAGGTATGAAAGGAAACAGAAAATACAATTAACACCTCCGACATAATTTTTTATTTGTTTTGTGGTACTTTGGCATATATTAAGATTCCAGCAAAAATTATTTTATCGAATTCACTTTTCAAGCAGTGCTTGGTGCCGTGTGCATCGTTATATTCGACCCAGGTGTTATGACGTCTACAGACTGCTGTATAATGACCAATGCGCATGTTCACATTTTTCGTCTTATTTCTCTTTTTTTTATATTTTGTTTTTTCTGTTCTCTTCCCATTGGTTATCTAGATTTTGATTAGTGCATTTTACAACTCCAACGAGCAGGTACTTTTCCTCTTTGTTTTCAGTAAAAAAAATTTTTTGTTTCCATTGCAAATGATTAAAATCTGAATAGTTGATATTCAGACAGTATGCGGTTATAAAAAAAGTTAAGAATTAATACTTGCCTTATTTTCGCGTATCGCCTTAGCGTTTAGCCAGCATAATCCCTCTTTTTTCATTAGCAGAGAATTAGAATTGTTTAAAAGGCATAAAAGTAGCCTTTAATGAGCCCTCAAATGTAATATGGACAGATTTACAATTTGTGAATAACTTATATTAACCCCTTAATTATGGTATGGTCAGATTTACAATTTGTGCATAATTTATATTAGGGTGGTTTTTCAGTATTAAGGGTGGCTTTTAGAAAATAATTTTTGGTGGTTTTGGAGAGCATTAAATGAGCCTTCAATTATGTGATTTGATAGAACTCGATTAAATGTTTATTGCACATGTGGTTCCGTCAACTTAACGTTAAGCTAGCTTAACCCCCGTTTTTTTAAATAGTGGAGCATTCAATTTAGCAATAGGGCATTAAATGAGCATTAAATGAGCCCTTAATTATTTGACATGCTAGAACTCGATTTAACATTTATTTCACATAGGGTTCCGCCAGCTTAACGTTAAGGTAGCGTAACCCCTGTTTTTTTTAATAATGCAGCATTAAATTTGGCAATAGGGCAATTAATTAACATTAAATGAGCCCTTAATTATGAGATAGGTTCCAACTCCATTCGAAGATGTGGTTACGTCAGCTTAACATACCTATCCCTCCAAGACTTTACGGGCTCCCAAAAGCTACAAAGATAACATTCTACTCAGACCGATCGTCAGCCCAATAACCTCACAAACATACAACCTAGCACGCTTCATCACTACAAAACTAAATCCTTTTACAGGAAACTCTATCACTCACGTGCAAAACTCATTTGACTTTATCAAAAAGATACAACAGATTCCTAAGTGTCCTCAGTAATTTAGTTCAAACTAAGATAATGGACTCCAAAAATAAATATAACTATAATGGAATTGTTAACAAGAATAAGGAAGAAAATATCTGGAAGGTCCTTCGGCGGCTTAGAATTATTCCCTCTCAGAGGCAAACCTTTGATCAGAACTACCCGGTAAATGATTTTATGAAACTTTTCTTGATTGAGCCTCTACCAAATGATACTACTCTCTTATCCAGAGAATTAGCCCCCTTTAATGGTGCTAATTTTACTTCTCTAATATTCGGACAGACTCTTTGCTTCCAGTAATTGCCCAGATAACCTCAGGGGCCATCGTCATTGATGGTATCTCGATTAAAATGGTTAAAATTTCTCTCCGCGTGATACTTCCTGTTCTACTTCATATTTACAATTGCTCTCTACAGCTTGGGATTTTCCCCAATAGTTGGAAGCAAGTGCAGATTCGCCCAATAACTAAGATCACTCATCCTTCAACTCTAACAGATTTCCGTCCTATCTCTATCCTTAGTGCAATAGCCAAACCTCTTGAGAAATTAATGGATAACCAGCTAACTGAATATTTGGATAAGCATAACCTGATTGATCCTTTTCAGTCTTAGTTGCGAAGGGAGCAGAGCACCGTCACTGCTTCCCTCAAATTTAGTGCTGATTTAAAAGTTTCAATAGATAAAAATAAAGTAACGATTGTTGTATTTTTTGATCTGTCTAAAGTGTTCGAGTTGGTTAAGCATGACCTTTTAATCAAAAAATTAAAGAACCTCAATGTCTCTAACAGTGCCATTAATTGGTTCATGCCTTACTTAAGTAATCGCTTACAAGTGTAGTGAACAGTAATGGTCTTCGCTCTGACTGAAATGAGGTGATGACTGAGGTTCCCCAGGGCTTAATACTTGGCCCCAAAATGTTAAATATGTTCGCATGCGACTTTTCAGCGGCTTTACGCTACTGTAAATACCACCTTCATGCTAATGATAGTAAAATACATATATGTTTCTAGGACACTTAGTAACCTTAAGGATCTGCTTTAAATGGTGCAGGAAGATGTTAATAACGACTAAAACTGCATGGTATCTGATAGTTTGAAACTCAATCTACTAAAAACAAATGCTTCACTAGTTGAATCCTCCACTCATAATCCATCTGAAGTCTTGGATTCCCTCCCACCTTTGTACTTGAACGGTGTTGCTATTGATTTCTCTGATTCTGTCAATGATCTGGGTTTGATATTCGACAGGGCTCTTTCTTGGAGAGAGCATATTCAACTAATATCACGCAAAACCTTCAGAACTTTACATAAGCTAAGGCGGAGTAGGCACTCTTTGCCTACAGCTACGCGAATCCACCTTGTCAAAGCTTTGATTCTCCCTTATTTGAATTATGGGTCTGTAGTATATGATGGAATCTCTCATGAACTTAATTGCAAACTTGAACGTGCTTTCAATGCCTGTATCCGTTTTATCTATAATCTGTCCAAATTCGATCATATTTCTGAGTACAGGGAACGAGCTGGTTTCATGGCAGTTGTCAAAAGAAGACAATATTTTATCAGTGATTTGTTTCACATGATCTTTAAACATAGAAAGACTATTTATTTCTTAGAATTGTTCTTGCGGCATAATATCAACCTTCCAGATCGGCCTGGGCTGCGCGATAGAGGTCGAACCCTGACAATACCTGCTCATAGAACATGTGTAATGCAAAAATCTTTTGTCATTAAATAAGTTTACCAACAGTACCTTCTTAAAATCAGATTTGTGTAACTTCCTACTGCATCTACTTACATGAACTTTAATACTTTCTTTATAACCAATTAACCTCGTTAAATGTACGTTTGCAATGTTAAGTCAGGGTTCTTAAAATATGTACACTACACTCTAGATGCTACATCTGCATACATTAGGGTGCACAAAAAGGCTTTTATTTTTTAGAGGGCAATGAACCCCCCAATTTCATTCCAAATCCGAAAACAAAAATTCCCTAAATTTTTTATTTTTCGATTTTAACAGGTGCCGGTTTTGACCTGAAGTTTCGCATGTGAAATGCATAGGGAAAAATCACTTTTTTGAGTTTTTGGAATAATTTTTCAGGGCTTAAAAAAATGTGATAGGAAAGTATGGGGGCCTGTAGAGAATTATTCAACGAAGAATTTCATGTATCATATATATGGGTTTGACACCCCTAACACACCCCCGCGAGTACCTGAAAACTACCCTTTAAACAAAAAATGTGAATTCTTCATGAAATCGACATTTTTAACACTGTACTCTGGTCTTTTTTACTTAAAATTATTAATATTGATCTAATGGAACGTTTATTATCACTGGATAATTAATTTTCAATTATTTAAACACATGGAATTTTTTTTAATTTTTGTTTTCGGAAATTTATTTTTCCCCCTTAAAATTGTTACTGTTAATCTTGTGAAATATTCAATAACATTGATTCATTATTTTTAATAGTTTAAACAAATGGAAATTGTTTAAATAATTTTGTTCCGATTTTTTAAAATAAAATTGTTACTGTTGATCTAGTGGAATATTTATCAGTAATAATTAATAACTAATCAATAATCAACTTATCTGTAATATTTAAGTAATAATTTTTAATACAAAATTTTTTTTGAAATAAAATTAATCAAACAATGTTGATAAATATTCCACTAAAGAAATATTTATAATTTTTAATAAAAAAATTATTTACAGAAATTCCATTTCTTTAAGCAATTGAAAATTAATGAAATAATGTTAATAAATATTCCACTAGACCAATAGGAATAATTTTTAAGGGAAAAAAAGAAATTTCGAAAAAAATTGTTTAAGCAAATCCCATTTGTTTAAATAATAAAACAGTAATCAACCAACGTTAATAAATATTCTACTAGACTAATAGTAATAACTTTTAGGAGAAAAAACGAATTTTCGAGAAAAACAATTATTTAAACAAATTCCGTTTGTTTAAATAATTGAACATTAATTAACCAATGATAATAAATATATACACTGGACGAATATTAATAATTTTAAGTAAAAAATACGAGAATACAATGTTCAAAAGGTCGATTTCATGAAAAATTGACATTTTTGGTTTAAAGAGTATTTTTCAGGTACTCGTGGGTGTGTTAGGGGTGTCAAACCCATATGTCTGATAGATGAAATTCTTTGTTCGATAATTCTCTAGAGGCCCCCATACTTTCCCGTCATATTTTTTCAAACCCTAAAAAATTATTCTAAAAACTCCAAAAAGTGATTTATCCCCATGCATTTTACATGGGAAATTTCAAGTAAAAACCGGCACCTGTTAAAATAAAAAAAATAAAAAATTAGAAAATTTCTTTTTTCGTATTTGGAATAAAATGGGTTTTGGGGGGGGGGGTCGTTGCCCTCTAGCATGCAAACAAATGTTGCCAAGCAGTTTTGGACCACTCTAGTGTACATTTATATTTCTATATCTTTGTATATTATATTATGCGCATACTTTGTTCAGCTCGTAAAGGTGCTTTATAGCCCTGTAAACTTTTCTCTCACTAAATTAAAAAAAAAACTAAAATAAGATTCACATTTAACCGATTCTACGAAAAAACCTCAGGGGCAGCAATGGGATCCCCAATCTCACCTGTAATGGCCAATGTGTTTATGAAACATCTAGAAACTAAAATCCTCAACCAAGTTAAGCTCTAACCAGATTTTTGGTTCCGTTACGACATTGAAACTTTTGTTATCTGGCGACATAGCCGAGATGAACTAAATAAGTTTTTTCGATTTCATCAATCACTTACATCCTAATATCCAGTTCACCATGGAAATTGAACTAAACGGAAAATTGCCTTTCTTGGACTTATTAGTTTACAAAAGATCTGATAACACATTAGGACATGAAGTTTACAGAAAACTCACTCACACAAACAGAGAAACCTACATCCCTCCACCTACCATCACCCATCTCAAAAATAATCGGTCATCAGCTTCCTTGTATACAGAGCTGTCTTCTAAACGATACGATAACTCACATAGGGAATTACAACACTTTAAACAAATCCAAATACAGAACAATTACACAAACAAACAAATTGATAAAGCAATAATAAAATACAATCAAAAAACAAGACAACACCACCCTACCCTACATCCAAGGTGTCACAGAACATATAGGAACAATTCTCAACAAACAAAACATCCAAACCATATTTAAACCACCTGCGAAAATAGGACAACTACCAAATAACCTTAAAGAATTAAAAGGCAACCCTCAGTGATCCAGGAGTATAAAAATCCCTTGTTCTTTTGGTAAAGTCTATATTGGAAAAAAACGGAAGAGCGGTGAGCCAACGTATAAAGAAACATGAGAGTTAAGTCAGGATAAAACATTTGACGCAATCAGCACTAGCTGAACAGCACATCGAAACAGGACATAACATTTTATTTGACAAAACACAGTCATTGCAAAACACAATATCTTTCTAAGAAAAAAGAAAAGCAATCGAAATCTTAAAACATCAATAACATCAATAATAAAATCAATAATGACAATGGATATAATAGCAATACGATTAGGCTTTCCGTCCTCTCGGATTAAAAATTAAGAAGGATTTTAAAAAACGCTACATCCCGTCAATTTATCCTTAAATTTCTAAACCAATCAGTTTAAAATTGTATAAAATTGATTGCATAAATTGACTGAACTGCCAAAAATGATACATTCAGTAAATTCTTAATAATTCCACAATATTTTATGCAAATCAATGAAGAATTGGCTGAGATATTCGCAAAGGGGGATAAGTGCACAGATAGTTCGAGGAAATATTTTCCCTGTTTTATTTTACTTGGCGGCGATTCACAACCGTGAATCTTGGTATGCAAAGAAGCTTATTCCGAAATGGAACCAATCAATTTATACCTCAAACTGACCATCATGAAGAAAAAACTAAGATCGTCGTAAGTAATAAGTTTTAAATCAGGGTTCGAAATTAACATTAAAATTCTCAAAGCTCATGCTTGATAAACATGTTTTAATTGTGAATCTTCGATTTTCATAATCAGTTAGACCTTTAACATACGCATATGAGAAAATATGAGAAAATATGTGGGAATATTTGTGAATATTAAGAATATTGGGGAATACTTCAGAATACGTGTGAATCTTTCGAAATATATTTCAAAGCAAATCACAGAATATATTTCTTTAAATCTGTCTGCGACACTTCACAATAAAAAAAAAGGATCAATTTTGTTGCAGAGCATTTTGCTCTAACGATCATTTGACTCTCGAGATCATAATGATCTGTCCATTCAGATCAATTTGATCTTATTTTTTGGTTCATTTGTCAGACTAAACAAAATGGCCGCCAGTTCTTGGCGCCGCACAGTGGGGTGAAATCGGAAAACGAGGTTCAAAATGACATTTAGAACGCAATTATGCACCGATTTTAGATTTTTTTTTTTTTTAAATTCAGAACTAAATTTTTCAGAAAATGGTGAGAGTAGATTTTTTATTTTTTTGTTTATTTAATTTTTATTTTAA
The DNA here is from genome assembly GCF_010883055.1 of Belonocnema kinseyi. NCBI lineage: Eukaryota > Metazoa > Arthropoda > Insecta > Hymenoptera > Cynipidae > Belonocnema > Belonocnema kinseyi. The sequence continues at coordinate 51,496,554 of NC_046664.1, forward strand.
AGCAAACATCGAAAAAAATGTCGATT